>NC_086316.1:23468441-23529363 GCF_963924245.1 Chroicocephalus ridibundus
CACTGGGGGAAGAATCAATATAGCACAGGGGAGTAATCACAGAAAACAGGTGGTAAACAGTCTGCCTGTAGGAAGCCTGGGCACTTAGCTCATGAGTGAGTCACTGAGGCGCAGAGCATCAGGCTCATGACCAAGACAGAGCAGAGGGGACAGCCAGGCTGCCTCGTCTGTGGTTGTCCCTGTGAGTCTGACAGGTGTCAGCCAAAAAGTGGAGTATTGGCAAGCTTCTATGAATAAAACAGAGTGTGGCTGTGTGAAAATACTTTTGATGATGTGGGCTAAACTAATCGGATTTTGATGTTAGGAATGAGTGACGTGTGGACCAGAATCCTGGCCTGTCTGATGCTCTGGAGAAAATCAAGGAGGGGTATGGGAGAACTTTCTTTTCAGCTGTTTCTGAGTCCATAGTGTTGGAAGCTGCTAGTGTGCAAGGTTGGTAGCCTGGTAGCAGGGGCTGATTGAGGACTCTTCTGCTATCCCGAATCACTAGAAGACAGCGGTCTTCAGCTGTGCTCTCTTGTTCCCCTTTGCCAGGTCCCTCTGTTGTAAATGAAGAGTCCAAAGTGGGTACCACTTTGATTCTATGAGGAATGATAGTCTTTCTCTTCGTGCTTAGGGCAGCTTTCTTAGTATTTCTCTTGTGTAGAGATCCCACATTTCTGATCTCAAAAATGGTTTAGCGTTCAGTAGCAATGTGGCATGAGCAACTGATTCAAAAGAAGATTTAACCGAGGCAATGGTTATTTAGACATAACCCCAACTTTAAATTAGCCTGATAACTAGTTGCACTTACTTAGCACAAAACAACAAATTAAGCATTCATTTACCTTCATCAGTATATTTATGGAAACTTGATTAGAAGGGGTGGCGGCAAAATGCAAATATTAATTTTGAAATCTCATAACATAGACCTAATATCCTTCTGAATTATTCAGTGGGATACTGCAGTATTGGTAGATGATATTTAAATTATTAACAGCATAGCTTTCCATTTCATAGGCAAGACAGTTTTTATGGGAACATTCCCATTTAATGCGATCAGACTGATTGCATTTGTTGAGAATTCCAATCAGTACAGTATAGTACAGTGCGTGCTGCTAACAACAACAACAAAAGGTAATATACAGAGGTGTTATTCCACAATTTATACAGAATGTTCTATTTCCTAGGTTTACATTTTCTTGAGAAATAGAACAGTACTTGTGACACAATTTTTGTGTGATTTTATTTTGTTTCAGTTAGTTAGTGGTTATTGCCTGAAGTGTATTACTTACACAGTACCATAAATGTGCATGGTGCTTTACAGATAAGCGTGCCAGATCCTATGCTGAAGGATGTGTCATTCAACCAAAACAGATAGGCGTAATGTTTTGCATTTCAAAATCCACATATCTGTCTGCCTGCCTCTGTTTAGTTACTTGATCTGCCATACACATTTTTAATGCTTGTGTGACTGTAGTATCTGGCCAGCCTACAAATTGATGGAATTCTACATTTCTTTATCATTTCAGACCCAAAATAGATCAGGCCCTGTAACTGTAGTGATGATCAGTGTTGGACAACATGCCAGCTTGATTACAGCATGCAGAGATGGATACTTCATCCTGCTTTTCGCTGCAAATGCCAGTTCCAGCAGAAAATGTCTTGCCTCACCTTCCAGGCACTTCTTCCAAGGGCCTGACTTGGAAGCAGAGTCACTATTTGCCACCAGGATGGGCTGCAAAGTTATGTCATCCGCTGGGTAACTTTTTTATGATACAAACCCTAAATGCCAAACAGCTGACTGGCATGAAGCACAGGCAGGTATCTTAGTGTGCTCCGTCAGGCACCGCTGGGGTGCTCCGCTGGCCCGGCGTCAGCAAGAGGCTTCACGCAGTTCCCCATCGCTGACCGCTGAACAATACCACATCTGCCCCTGTGCGTGCTGTGAGATGACTCCACTGGGTTGAAATTACAGCTTCAAATGCAGCTGAAGTCACCAGTGACAGAAAGGCCCCCCAGAATCTGACTGCTGCTGGGTAATCTGAAGAAAGTCGAGTTTCAGCCCCTTCCCAGTGAGAAATGTTTCATGCTGTAAGATCCACCCTTAGCGCTTTGTCGGCTGCCTGCTTGGAAATGACAGATCAAAAGTTAAGGTTCTGAAAATGCTTCCTGACCCAAACATTCCCACTGAAGTAATTTCTGTGATGTTTTCCTGGTCAGGCATGTGTTGGCCAAGAGCCTGAGATGTTAGGGATGGTCCTTCCAGCTTAAGTGACAAGTAACATTTGAGAGAGGAAGGCTGAGCAACGTCTGTGGCTTTTGCCCTTCTGGGTCCGAGCAATGGCTTTCAGCCACTAACATTAACAGTTGATAGTAACAAACTCGTGTGAAAACCCTGATTTGTGCCCATTCACTGTGCCTTTAACAAAATCAAACCCATTGTGCCAAGTGGGATGGCGCATAAATAAATAAATAACTCATAGCAGCTGCGAAGCCAGTGTTTGCCAGAGCCGTATATAGCAGTTCCCAGAGACCACTGGGAAGTTGTAGAGGAAAAACAATTTTAAAATAACATTTTTAAAGTACAACTTTTAAGCCAACTAATAATTTAGATTGTAGCTGCATCTGTGGATTTGTTTAAGTAGAATAAATCTGGAATAAATGGAATATTGACATCAAGCAAATATTTAAAAGGATTGATCAGAAATATACTCTTCCTCCACACTATCCATCTTCTAAGCACCACAGATTTGGGGAAGTGATTCAGACATCATTGTGCACCTTGAAGTTTGATACAAATTCATTTCCACCCCACTCCTGATTTATAACCTGAAGGACTGTGAGTCAAAGAATCACGAGCCTTGCTAAAGCAAGAGAAAATGTTGACTCCTGACTATTGTGTGTCTGATCTTTTGAAGAATGTGAAAAGTATGTAATGCAAAGTGCATTCAATTCCTATTGCAACAACCAGTTTTGGGCATGTTTATTTTTTTTTTTTTTTATGCTCGTTGCTTAG
The DNA here is from genome assembly GCF_963924245.1 of Chroicocephalus ridibundus. Lineage (NCBI taxonomy): Eukaryota > Metazoa > Chordata > Aves > Charadriiformes > Laridae > Chroicocephalus > Chroicocephalus ridibundus. The sequence goes on from NC_086316.1 coordinate 23,471,440, forward strand.
CAGTTCTCATTGTGACACCAATAACTGGACTCCCAGGGATGTTGTGCTTGATATACATGGCTTTTCTTAAAACCTGGCCTCAATTATGTGAGCTAAGAAGTTTTGATTTTAATTCTTAAACTTGGCTCATAATTGAACACGAAATTATAAGAGGGTTACAGATGACCTTAATAATGCTACGAGAAACTGAAGAACTCTTCCTCTGTCCTCCCAGTCAAGCCTCATGCACGTGGAAGAACCTCCAGCTGGAACTGTAAGCTTTGGAAAGGTTTCCTAGTAGGTCACATTGCACAGTTCAGATGTGGGTTGACTTTTACTTTTGAGCGCTAGAACAGCAAATATACTGCCTTGTTCTCTGCCTGCAAGGGTGCTTTGCACACAAATAATTGGTTTGCATCAACCTTGGACAGGCTCTTGGACACTTCTTTTGTGCTGCTACATCAGAAAGATCCATGTAAACAATTTCCAGTTGTGGACATGCCTACTCCTGTATGCTATTTTAATTTGAGTTTAATAGCCTTTTTCCAATCAAAGCATACATTTATTTGTTGCAGGAAAGAACAGTAATACTTTGTTTAAAAAGGTGATCTGACTTCTTTGTATTGGGGGATGATCAGCTTCAAGATTGTGGTGAAACCTTCACTAAAACAGCGCTTAGAAGCTGAAAGCTCCAACTTTAATGGGTGGCGTGAAAGCAAAAACTTGGGGTGGGTACAGATGGCTATTGGAAATACAGAACTGGTTAGATAAAACCAGTAAATAGTCCAGTTTTCATCCAGTGAAAACTGGTGAAAGAGAAATTGATTTTAAATTCTATTGAATGTCAAATAAAATAGCAGACATAGTTATAAAAAGAAGAGAATTTGATTTTTCCAGAAGTGACTGGTGAGTCTGAGTTGCGGATTCAAACTTTGGGTGCCCAACCTTGGATACTGTTGAAGAGATTTCCTTAGAGATTGAGGCCTTCTTAAGGCATCTAAAATTGATGCACTAAAAATGTAGTCAAATTTGAAAATCTGTACTACTTCATTTTGAGGAGCAGTACACAAGATGCTCATGAAATGACAAAAAATTAAAATAATATGGGCAACATTAATTAAAGAGAAAAATAATTCTAAATTAAATTAATAATTCACCTATATGAAATTTACAGTCCACAGGATACATAGCCATTAAAATGTAAATGTGATATAGAATGCTTCTGAAGCTAAGAAAGAAAATCCTGTTGCAAAGAGACATATCTTGTCCTATAAGAAATCAGTGACTAAGTAGGGGACCTCAGGTTGGTACATAAAGATATAAAAGTTCGTGGAAAGGATTAACAGGTATATGATCTCATGTTTTCTGCTTTTCTTGGGAGCATACAAATTAATTGAATACAAAAAATATTTTGAATCATTGGATCAAATTACCCTGTGAGTTATAATTATGTATTTCCTAATTATAATTATACAGCTCCTCAGATTAGCTGATGTGATGGAGAACAGAACTGACCTGTAGTTTCTGATTTAACGCTCCTGTTTTTAGTATGAGTGAAGGCTCAGGGTCTGAATTAATTGTTATATTAATCATGAGATAAACTATAGATGTGCTTTTCATTAGCGTTTGTAGAACATTAGTTATTCAGTACATTCTGTTATGTGTACTAGTCATTCGTTAGTGACTAATTACATTGATGATTCCTATGATATTTGAAATGCTGATGTCTTTGTTCATTGTTGCCATGAAATGTGGATAACTTCATGTACAGGCTGTATGACAGTATTGTATGCTATAGGATGTAAACTTGTATTATCTTGTCTAGGATGGCTTCAAGACTAAGTTAATAAGATGACACTGTAAGTATGTCACTTCAGCCAGTAATATACACCACATCATAATTTATTTTGTATATGCCACATTCTTAACTGAGACCCAATTTAAAATTTTTTGAAGATTTTAAAAATTAACAATTACATTTATTTTTTGCATCAGTCAGGCAGCATTATTATCATTAGCAAGAGATCAGTCTAAGTAGAAGAAAATTATAATTTATGGCAGTAAAATACCTATAAAAGTATTTTTAAAAATTCTTTACATAATAACATTTCAGTCTTTACTAGCCTCAAAGCAGGTGTTGAGTGTATCACTACATATATGTGATTCTTTTTTTCTGATGCTCTTTATTCCACTGTCTTTGAGAAATTTGTCTGTAAAGCTGTCCTTGATTATCAGTGAACATTCCTGATCTCACTCTTTAATTCACTAATTTATATGTGTAATTTGTACAGGGGGTCAGGGGAAGACAACACTCTTCCATGAAAAGCTGTGATGGCTGATGGAAATTTGAGAGACGGGAACAAAGATTCAGTTGGTGAAAAGTTATAATAAGCAGTGTAACAGGTGAGAAAACCAAAGTCTAAGTTTTGGAGAACCAGATCTGTGATTTCCTCCAGAGTTCAGTTTTGAAAGACAAGACTTCTGGCCAGTCCTCGAGGCATCAGTGCACTTTTTGCCCCTTCTGTCACCAACTAAAATATTTTTGTGTATTGTAAAAGAGTGTTGTGAACCACTCATTTTAGGAGCGGCATGTCCTAATCTTGGCAAGCGGCATCAAAATATGCCAGTAGACAGTAAGTACACTGTCGTCAGACACACATGCCGTTGCTAGCTTTCTCTTGGCTGACCATAGTTTTGAACACAGTCATAATCATTGCTCTTGTGCTTGGTGTGTAGCCTGATGCTGTTGGGGTGTGTTGGGCGTGATTTGACCATGATGGCTAAACTCATCACCTTGGGACTGAGGTAGGGAGCATCCGTGGGCCTTGATGGGCCTCAGCCAGGCACTGAATTCAGCAGTGATATTTCCGAGTCATGTCTGCACAGATAGTGAGCTGAACCAGAAGCACCCCTTAAACTGTATGCCCCAAATCTTAGGTGTCTTCAAGATTTACTTAGGAGATTTGTTAGACAGAGGTCATGAGGCTTGCATGTTTTGCCTGAAGCTCTGGTTATGCCTTACTTCAGAGGTCTACATCATTTTATGGGTCTAAGTCACAAGCTTGGATCTGTAACACGAAGGCTGTGAGGAGGCTGCTGCATCTTTATGGGGACAAGGGTCTGGGATGACAGCCGTTGTCAAATTCATGGCTTTAAACTAGTAGGTGACTTGTCAGTGTCTGATGGGAAGGGTTAAATATCATCTTCATGCCAGCTCCCGATAGACCCTATTCTGGGGTCTAAAATGATGCATAGGTCTGGGCAGATTAATTTCACCCACAGTGAGTGGGAATTTACAAGGACTGAGATACTGAGCAGTGGCATTACTCATTTTCAAATATGAGCTAAGACCAATATCTCTCCTGTGTTAAACAAGTAAAGAAGGCTATTTCTAGTGCATCTGAGGATGAATCAAATGCTGTGAGTACAAATCAAATAAATAATAACAACAAAGGCAAAAATTTCATACATTTAAAACAAGGAATAAGGAGAAATTAGTCAGAGATTTCTGATCCACTCCATATTCTACTGTTTTGTTTTGTTGTTGTTTAGGAGGTGACGTTTAATCACAAGTTTACATAAATGGAAACATGGCATTCATGAATCATAGATCTTAATGTAGTACTAGGAATGAAAACCTGATGCTTCTTGACACCTATCTTCAGGTAAGAAAGCAGAGTAGCGAAAGAGATGGTTCAACTTGTCTTTGAACAAGTGTTAAGGGAAAAGGATAGTGCAGAAGCTATTTAAGCAAAAATGGTAAAAGATATACATGGAGAAACACAAATCATAGAACATTACTGTTTTGGAATTGCTGTGTAACAGCAAAGACCCAGCCAGTGGGCTGCAGATCGGGTTATAGCATGTGCCTTGTTTTAGAAAAAACATGTGATGAAACGACACAGGAAAACCAGAAAAAACTCATATGCAAATCTCCCAGAATCTGCACAAGACAGGGCTCTTCTGGGCTGGTCAAAAAGAAAGGGACTCCTTTATCCACTATTTCAGATGCCTATGTCAGTGTAGTGTATTCTGTCTGTGGTCATGCCTGTGAGCACTAGCCAGTAGCTCCCTTTCGTCTTTACGGCGGCAGTTGCCTCACTTGTGGGTTCATCTGCCAGACCCAGTCTTTTTCTAGACCATTGCTCTGAACTAGTTTGTGCTTTGGATCGAAGGAGACAAAGTGGAAGAAAACAGGTGAAACTTTCTACATCTTGCTCTTTCTTGATCAGTAGAATTGCAGTCACATGGATCTTGAATCCTATGGCTTTACCTATGTCATGCTTTGCGAGTGGTGTAAGAAAAAACTGTGAACACCACTGTTAGGATGGACTTCTCTTCCACACAACTGCTGCACTGGCTGTGTACAGGCAGCCCATGGGGAGCCTTTCTCCTGTAAGGTGCGTATTAAGATGTCCAGTAGCTCACTAAGGTGTTGGAGGTGCCTGAGCATGTGGTATGCTTCATAAAGTGGCCCCTGGATGCACCTGGGGCTGTACTTTCTGTCTGTATGAACTGTGCATTTGGTCTTGAACCTTGCCTTGGGGCATCCTTCACAAACGCAAGACAGATGTATCCTTTGTGCCTGTAGGTGGAAGGGAAGGACTTTTGCCACAGAGAAGCACAGGTCTGCCTTTTGCCATATTTTATATAAATGAATAAATATAGAGATTTCATTTGAAACTAGTGCATTCTTCATGAAGGATACTTAAAATCCTGTAGAGGTTTTTTCTGTCCCGTAAGTAATATAGTGGAAGAAAATGGAATTTAATGTGAAAAGCCCATGAGATCACAATTGCTTAAGATGATCTACAGCTCTTTTGTGGTATGGAAATATATTATTTATACTTCCTTTTTGCTTTTCTCCTTTTTTATTATAGTGTTCTTAACTGACTCCGTCTTGGCCCAGGATCAGTATTTCTAATACATCCAGAATTACATATTTGTGGGACTTAAGTACTAAAGATGTACAATTTGTTCTTTACAATTTGGCTCCTCTTGTAATCTTCACTTATAAACCCGGATAAACAAAAGAACACATGCCTGGCTGAAAAGCACAACCCTTGCAGTTCTGCTAATTGCTTCCTCATCGCAGTCCTCTTTCAACTCTTTCCCCTCCAGTTTTGGTTCAAGACTGTGAAGACATTTCTGCCTGTCCCCATGTTTGGCAGATGATTGAAGGCAATTGCTAGATAAACTTGGTCACCATTCAGGGGGCCCCTATAAGACAGTAGCTACTCAGCTTTCTGCATGATACCAAGCCAAAAACTTGGCCAGAATAAATCTTATTCCAGTTAAGCCTAATCTTTTATATGGAACATTTTTGGTAAGTCAGCAGAAAAAAATGATTTTTGCATTTCAAATAACATGCTCGAAGTACTCTGACCAAGAACCCAGAGACTAATTTGTTTTAAGTCAAATGACAGGCTTCAGCAGGTAGTCTAGCATGCTTACCAGAGGAGGAAAATGCTGCAGAAGCGGTTACAGACACTGCCAGCAGTGGGGTATGCCAGCAGTGGGGCTATTTTTGTGTGCAGATATATGGCAAGTATCAAACTCTTCCAAGAGATGTGACTCAGCATCGTGGTTTAACCCCAGCTGGCCACTAGGACCACGCGGACATTCATTCACCATCCCCCCCACCTGCCCCAGCAGGGTAGGGAGAAGAGGGAGGAAAAGGGAAAAAAACCCTTGTGGTTGCTATAAAGACGGTTTAACGGAGTAGTAAGGGAAAAAAAAATAATGATAGAAGAATATACAAAATAAGTGGTGCAGTACAATTGCTTGCCACCTGATGACCACACCCATCGCATCCCAAGCAGCAGTCATGGATTCCTGCCTCCCCCCAGCCAACCTGTATTTATACACTGAGCATGATGTCCACGGTATGGAGTATTGCTTTGGCCAGCTTGTCCGGTCTATGATCCCTCAGCTTCTATGGAAAGCTGAAAAACAAAAAAACATTACATCCTTAACTTAATGTAAGTATTACTTAGCAACAGCTAAAACAATATGTGTTATCAACATTATTCTCATACTAAATCCAAACCACTGCAGCTACTAGGAAGAAAATTAACTCTATTCCAGCTGAAACCAGGACACTCAGCCTTATTAACTGTTAGAGAACATGGTTGATTGGTTTCTTATAGTTTTGTTTTACTAATTTTTACACCGAAGCTTATAAACCTGAACAAGCAACACGTTCAGGTTGTTTATATGTTAGTGTTTCCTATGCAGTAAATCATATACATCCTACTTGCATTTGAAGGAGAATGAAACAGATATGCTTATTCTATAGTATCTCCTTCAAGAGGTCATGCCTTGGCCATGCCAAAAGAATTTTGCTTGGATGACAGCTTCAGAAATGCACACAGATTATCCAATTTTATCTGAAATGTGCTTTTTAAAACATAAAAGTCTAGAAAATTTTACAAGAGAATGTTAACCTTTAACCTGTGTTTGCGTAAGGAGTGCTTTACTGGAATGAAAAGGCATAGGTGTTGTATATTAGCACTAGGGCTATAAAGGCAAAGATTTTCAATTTATACATGTAGCAAAGCCACTGTGGCCTCCCACTCACCCGTCCCTAGGGGAAACAAGCTATTATTTAGAAAAAATGTTGCGTTTCCTGTAAGGTCTTTTGTCAGTATAGCTGTGCTGGGTAGGGCTTCATACTCTTCGTACCTTCTTACTCTTCCCAAGCAAATTCCTTGTAATGCAAACCTAGATGAGTATTGGACTTTTACTTGCAATATCCGCACTTGGAGGTCATTTGCTCATGAAATACCCCCCTGGGACGTACTTCCTCCTACTTTCCTAGCAAATAAAAGGTTTGATCCTTGTGTATGACCTTTTGGTTCCAATTGCCTTCTGAAGTGCTTTATTCAAGCTGATTCATCTTCTTAGTACCTTCATCTAGCTAATTCCAAATTTTCTAGAAGATTCCTGCCACAGATTAGATCATATTGTGAAGAGGAGCTGCCTACAGTATTTCATGAATATAATATGATTCATCATTTGTTTGCTGGAATGAACTTTTGGCTAACCGTTTTCAGTAGTCTATCTCATCACTGATGTGAAATTTTACCTATGTGCTAAGTTCCGTACCATGGCATGATACAGGGAAGGAGAAATTCAGGTTGGGAGCTGAAATAAAGATCTTTGTCAAACCTCTGAACTATATAGAAGTGAGAGGTGGAGATTCCTGCAGAGCACATCGTACTCAAAGCTCTGGTAAATGATATATCTAAGGCAAGCTAGCTCTTTTTATACTAGCAAACAGGCCCAAGTCATTGGCCCAAGTGCTGGACTGCAGTTCTCTGTGCTGCCTAGCTGTTAGGAGACTCCTTGACACAACTTTTGCTTTGGTAAGTTGCCTTGCTTGGTAAAAGTTGCCTTTCCTTGACAACTTCTGGGAGCAGTCCAGGAGCTGTTTCAAGTGCACGGTATGGCCAGGGCCAGCCTTTTTAAAGGGCAGAAAGAGGACAAAGGGAGACAAAGAGCTCTGCACCAATTTATTTGCAGTATAGACGTAGTCAGTACTAGGTTTGTGTAGGGAAGATAGAAGACCTTTTATTGCCTAAAGGACTCTGGTTGCTGGTAATGTTTCATCTCTCCTGTGGAGATCAGACAGTGCTTCACCTGAGGAAGGTGTTTGCATTCACTGCTCTTCCTCACTTGCAGACTCAAGGCATGTGGTCAGCGTGGCTCTGCTAGCAGAGCAGAGTAGAGTAGACCTGCCTTAAGCTGCACTTCAACCTAGCACTTATTCAGTGAATGACGTCTTGGATATATGTGCTGGTAGCACGAGCCAGTCAGCTTGCTGAGTAACCGTGACTGGGGCCTGGCCGAGCCAATTTTGGGGAAAGGCAGATAAAAGCCACCGCCAGTGTGGCAGGGGTGGGGGTGGCAAAATCAGATCCCTGCTCCTGGTTCTCTTGGCTGGAACTACAAGCTCGACAAAGTTGTTCTAATCCTCAGGGCAACAAAATTTGTTTTGTCTAATTGGCTGAAAAAACGTGAACTGGCTCTGGTCAGAAGCAAAGCTGGGGGTGGTAGATACTGTAGTGTGCTTTGGACCTGATGAGGTTTATCTACAGTTTCACGTGCTTTCCTTCGTGGTTGGTAAAATTTTGGTAAGGATAGATGTTAAAATCAAAGTGTTATAGATAATTGATTTTGAACCTTTGTGTAGAAATGCTAACTTCATAAAAAATATCCATTTAGGCAGGTCCTCTGGAGATCATCTAGTCCAACCTCATACCCCAGTTGGATCAGGTGGCTCAGGGTCTGGCCCAGCTGAGGGCAAGACACTTCCAGGATGGAGATTTGATATCTTCTTGGAGCACCTGTGCTGGTGCTTAACCACTCCCACAGTGAACACTTTCTCCATATATCCAGTTGGAATTTCGTTTCCTGCAAGCTGTGACAATTGCCTCTCGTCTCCTCACTGCGCATCTGAGATAAGCCTGTCTTCATATTTTCTATAATCCCCTTTGCTTTAATGATGAAAATTCTCTGTACATGACTACACCCATATAGTCTAGTTGTTCCTGGGATGCAGGTTATCAGTTATGCAGCTCCAGTGGCATATTTGCCCACTGTGGCTGCAGTTTTTTCTACTTCTTTTGCAATTGAATGGATGGCAAAATCAGAGCTCAACAGAATGCAACGTAGCTCAGGCTGTCTCCAGCTTATACAGCCTGATCTTAAGTCACTCTAATGACTTGTCACGAATATTTCTATAAGGCAAATACACTTTCATTGCTCCAGTAGTGAGGTCACCTATTTGAAGTTACTAATTATTATTTTAAGCTGATACTGCACTGTAGAAAAGTTATTAGTTCAGCACCCATTTATTATGTGCCTTTGTCCTCTTTCCAGTTCCATTCTGCATGCTGGTGGGTCTCAGAAAGATCTCATACATATGTCTGGACAGAAATGGGGCAGGTCTGAGAACTAACTAACTGCTTTGTTCAGCATTTTTCTTGCAAAACCTAGTGGAAGCCAATACAGTGTGTCTGCAAGGCTTCCTATTACATCTTATGTTGTGTGGTTTCCCGATGGAAAATATATGGCTGGAAAGGAGAAATTGGACAGGCTGCAGAATGTCTTGTGTCGAACCTCTAGAATGCAAAGAATTTGGGAGTCTGGCTTCCTCACGTAGCTCCATATTCACTCTTCAAAAGAAAAGCATCAGAAAGGAGAGGCTGTTTGTCTTGTCCTGGGGCTATTTTCTCCTTTATCCGCTATTTACTGTGGGAGGTTATGACACAGCCTTATGTTATTGTACAGGTCATTTTAGCCTTCTCCCTGGGAGAAAGATGGAAGGGGAGGGGAGCAGAGAAACGGGAGGGAGAAAAAGGGAATGAATGCTCCTACCAAGTGAAATTACTAGTTTGTTGGCAACTCCGCTGCCTTTCCACTAGGTCCTATTGAGAGCAAGGCAAAGGATGGCATTGTTTCACCTTGATGGCATGTGATTTGTTAGCAATGTAACCATCCTATGGAAAACTTCAGTGACGATAGGTAAATAGTGATGCTGAGAAGAAATTTTGACAGTGCACGATGTACTCCATTGTTTTGCACATTGTAGTGCCTGATGGTACTCCTGGCAGACTTCAGTGATCTCCAGTACCTGCTGCTTTTATTGGGTTAGGAGACTATACCCCAACATCGCAGCCTTTTCTAATATTCTAGGAGTTTCAGTACTTTTTCATGAGAAAGCAATTGCTGTAGAGTCTGAATGTAATAATGAAAACTTCCAGGTAAAAATACTTTATTTTGTAAATAAAGTATTAAAAAAATAATAATCGTGAAATGCAGCTCAGAAAAGATGCCATTTTCATTCATTGATATGTATTGCTGTCCATGGAGGTCACAAAGGATTGAAGGGAGAAGCACTGCAATAATTAATATCCCAATTAAATTACATTTATGATTCTGATAATGTTTGAAAGTTGGAACTAATTTAGACTTGGCTTACTCTCTATGACTTCTTCTAAAAATCCTTAATTCTTTACCCCAGGAAACTCAAATTGTCTAAGAGCATGACTGACATTTATAAACAGCAAATAATATGATTTCAAAATGCAGTCTCCAAGGAAAAGCACATACTTGGATTAGAAGAATATTATAATTCTTTCCCAGTGGTTATGTGCTTTGGCAAGGTATCTCCTTGGATGTTGGTAACCAGTAACTGCAGATGGGCTGGAACAGCTGAAGAAGGAACATCTGAAGTGATTTTTACACGTAGATGTAAGTCACTCTTCTGTTTTAAATTAGTAAGATCTAAAACATCATGGTAGCAGATGTCCATATCTGAGGCTAAACATTTCAGAATGGAAAACTCTGTGTTTGTGTTTCTCTTTCTGCATATAAAATGCTTACAACACACAAACATACCTTGTCATTCTGAGAAATGTTTTCAAATACAATGAATTGCTAGTTTATTTGGAGGAAAGTTGATAGTAATAACAGTGTTAATAATCCTTTTGTGCCTGAGTGGAGTAAATACTAAGGCCCTGTGAATATGTCAGATAGTCAAAAGAATAATTCTTTATCTTTTATTTTTGCTATTCATACTCTTTACCTTTTAAGTTTAGGGGGAGGGGGATATAAAAGAACATGACTTATCCTTTGGACAAAATCTCTTCATTTGTGCATGAAAACCTATGTTTCCCAAAATGTGGGCCTTGCAGGAGAAGTAAATGTTGGAAGATATATATATATATATATTAAAAAATAATTATCATTATAACTTCAGGTCTATTGCAGAGATTATATTTTCCCAAAGAGCTTTCAAAGGATCAAAACATATTGATTGTCAGATTATTTGAGAAGATGACTCCTATTTCAACAGCACACAATACATTTCTTTTATAAATGAGTTGTCTTTCTTCATTTATCATCAGCATTGAAAACAATCCCTTTCTCCCTCTGCCAAATCTAACATATTTTGTGTAGGATCAGATAAAAATACTCTGTGTTTCCAAAAAACATTTCTACTCCCCTCAGGTAAGGTAAGTTTAGAGTGGATATTTTAATGCTAGTGCCTGGTACTGGCATTCAGTAGTGATTAAAAATGGTAAGTGATTAAACTTATCACAAGATGAAGTTTCTCATTTGCCAATTTAGAAATTAATCAGAAAAATTAATCAGACCCGTGTTCTTAACTTTCTCAATCTATTCTGGAAATTGAGAACAGCTCTTGTGTTTTCTAAAGATAGAGAAAGAACCTGGGAAACCTAACAGAAGCATACATGGATTCCTTGGGTTTTTGGCAAATTAAATATTTTAAATATGGCAGTTTTTTTATTTACTTAAAAAATACCAAAATTTATCATACTTGAGAAAAAATGACTGTCTTAAAACTGAGGCTTGGGAGAGTTAACTTCAGACAGAGGCTTGAAAAACAGATGTAGACTCACAGACCTTTGTCTGACTTGCACTCAGGGCAGCGTTCATTATCGAGAACTGCCTAAGTGTAATAGGCTATTTTTGAGGAGTCCCCATATCTAGTGTTGGCTTTCAGCTCCCATTTCAACCCAGATGTTTAGCTGGTGGGTGGAATCCTGAGGATTGTTGGTAGCAAGAGAGATGCCTTCAGTAAGTTACACACTTTGAGAGTTTTTCTAAATTTTCTTTTAATTAGGGTTTTCAAGTTCTGTGTCTCTGAATACAGGAGAAACAGAAGGAAGTCAGAAACATTTCTTCTATGAAGTAGTATTCATTCTTAAGGTTCTGTGTTGTTTTTTTTTTTTTTCTCTCTCTCTCTGAATACCTTTTTGTACTTTTTTTTTTGGACATTTTGTCCACCGTTTTGTCTCTTCTGGGACTAGAAGAATTGCAGTGGAGACTGAATCCCCCTATCTCTTTCCCAGTCCTATCCAGTTGTGTATGTCTTTGAGTCATCCCAGCAGGAGCCTGACAGTATCATGCATCCTATTGCCTTCTCTTCCACTCCTGTGATGATCCCTTTCAGAAAAATGCTCACATTTTTGATCCACTCCCCTTGTCTGAATCTGCTCTGTGGACAGCCCATCAATTTCTCTTAAGGAGTCATGTAAACTTGCTGCTTCTGCTGCTGTTCATATGAAATTCCTCCCCTGCATGTTCTTCCTTCAGTTTGCATATCATTCTGTATTTGGCCCTCTTTCTCATGATTTTCTGTCTGTCATCCTTATGCCACCTTCTGTTTCATTCCCTGCCTATTTTCATAATTTCTTCTCCACCCTCTTTTGGGAAAGAGCTGCTTTATAGTTCTCATTTTCTGTTTCCCCTTAGTGCAGCCAATTTCCTCCTCAGTGATATCTTTTCTCTTGTAGCTTTCTTCCTCTCTTTCTTCTGTCCTTACCTTCTTCCAGAGGTAATCCGTTTAAGCCAGGGATTCTTCTGCTCCTTTTCTCTAGCAGGTACTTCTCAGTCTTGGGTTACCTACCCATCTTCTGCTCCATCATGATGATAAATCTATTTTGAACTCTGTTATTCTCTCCAGTTGCATTTAAGTCTTGGGTCTCACAATTTGTTACGTTAGTCAAGCCGAACTGCTCACATAACAGTTTGTGCCAGATACCCCTCTGTACCCTCTTGTTTTTGTCATGCAAGTCCTCAGGTCATCTCCACTTCTCTCTCTTCTCTGTGCTTTGCCACTGCCAGCTTCTTCCTTTTTACTGGCCTTAAAAAAGAAAGGAGAAAATCCCCCAACCTTTCTTTTAAGGTCTTTGCTTTACTAGTTACATTTCATAAAATGGAGAGTGAATGTCATCATTACAAAAGTTATGCTTCTTTCCTCATGCATAACAAAAGTGGCTGAATTCCCGCTTTAAATGCAAAATTCGACTCTATATTAACTGTGGAAACTCAAGCTGTATAATTAGTTGGCAACTTCTGTGAAATTAAAAGCAAATTGTATGCAAATGTTAGTTCCTAGCATCTGATACAATATTATACTGTAGGGGAACAAAAGGAGAGGGATGGATTCAGGAAGAACCTCAGCTAGCTGGTAGTGATTGATACAACTCAATTTCTAGGGAAATTTTCCTCTACTCAGGACATTGCCCATAGAATCGGAAAGACTTGTCGTGAACCAGCAGTTTTGGTCATCAGCAATATCTGAATGTTTTCAAATGCAAACACCTGTATCCATTAAATCAATGACACTTAGAAGAGTATGAACTCGATAGTCTACAATTGTCAAGAAGTTCCAGCTTCTGCCATTTAAGCACCAAATAAATTTTAGATTTGGGGGGGGCATATCCATGATCAGCATGCACCCACCAGTCATAGCTCCCAGTTGAAGGACACTGCTTAATCCCTGCTGAATCCGAATGACAGAGGTTGTGTATCAGGCCAGACAGAAACTGGTGTTCCAGAAACGATGCTTTCACCACAAGCTTATGTCTCTACATCTGGTTTGGTCAAAATCAAAGGTCCAGAATTTCACATAGATCCTGTTATTTGAAAGTAACCTCAAAATGGTAATTTCAAGACTCAGTTCTCATAATGCTGGTTCTAAATTTTAAACCAGATAATCTAAAATGATTACTCCTAGAAGGCAACTAAAGTATCTATTTTTTCCTGTTAAGTATTAAAATTCACCTGCCTGATTAATTTCAAATAACCATTTCTATAAATGCTTAATAAAAGCACCATTTGCAACAGATCCATTTGTTAAACCTCATTCTCCCCACCAACCAACACAAATTTTTGCACTCCTTTTATTGAACCTCCTGCAGTTCATTGCTTTGAAAATTCTCTCGTTTCAATTCTATTGCAGTGAGACGTGCAGCCCTCTATAAGAAGTATAGCATTTGCACTTTTATGACTGAATATGAAAATTCTCATCACCCTCTGTTTTTCCTTGCTTTTGCCTTTTTTCTTACTGAACAATCTGCTTTCATTGCTGCAGGAAGCTTTCTGTACCGACTTTGCATTTGACCTTTCTCATACTGCAGGTTACTCATGCCAATTAGGAGTACTTCTAAGGACGGCGCTTTGTGTGGCCGTTTAAACTGTAAATTAATTCTGCTTCTTGAATCATCGTTAAAGCGTCTTACAAAGATTCCTCCACTGATGAGAGAGGAGGTGTACGCTTGCTAGTGAGTAAGCAGCATGATAAGGCCTCTGAGCCAGCAGCACTGATCATGGGAAGGAGATGCGGTGCTGCAGGATGAGGTGCTGACCTGGGTGACTAGCCATAATTTTCAGAACAGGTTTCCAGCAGATCATGTGCCCGCTCCTTCCTTTCCTTTCCTAGCATTTTCTATCCCATGTGAAGAAATTCAGGCATTTTCTGGATTGCTACACAAGGAGTTTCACATTTATTTTCTTCTCTTCCATGAGCTTCTTGCCTTGGAATATAGTTTTGAGGGGAATTCATAGGAGAGAGGGCTGCTGTGGAGCAAGGTGCTAATTGTCATGAGCACTGATGACAGAAACAGGTCTTTCAGTGAGGTTTCTATTTTGTTCAACCAGTCTTAAACTCCATAGCAGAGTAATATGGAAATGCTCTCAGATTCATGGATGTTACAGATGGAAAAGTCATATTCGGTCATCTGGTTCATCTTTCTGAGAGCACAGGGTTATTCAGCAGGACATAAGGTTCTAATATTTTGTCTAACCTATTTTTATAGGCTAGGTGATGAGTCATGGGGCTTACACCATCCCCAAAGGAACAATATTCTGCAGCTAATCAAATTTCAATGCTGGGAAGATTTTTTCCCTGCTATAGATTTTCCATTTCTTAATTTTATTTCATTACACTTGCTTATCTCTTCTAAAGACTTCCTCTCAGCTTTTGTATTTAGGCTCTTCAGCTGTATCTTTGCTCCTATCAGATCATGGTACTTTAAACAGGGCAAGCTGTTGAAGCCTATCTTTATTTTTGCCTGGCACGTTGCCTTATAAAACCCTGTGTTCATTAATGTATCACTTAATCTTTTTTTTATATTCAGACATAAACCTTTGGAAAGTTCAGTCATATCTGAGAACTGTATGAGGCAAAAATACTCATGTTCCCCTCCATGTTAATATAAGCAATACAGTCATTCAGTGGAAGCTCTGCACGCCCATGCTCTGAAGCAGGGCTGGGAAATTTGGCAGGAAGGGTGGGTGCTTACAAGCAAAATGTGCCTTTTGCCATCACTGCAAAATGTATTTTAGAGAAATGATGAACCTAAAATAGAAGTCAGTTCTCAGGAGCACAGTGGAGACTCGTCAGAGTTTGGCTGTTGGCTTTCCAGAATGGAAGACGCTCTGTCCAGCCAAGGCTGCTGTGTGGTGAGAGGAACAACCGGACGAAGAGACAGGGAGAAAGAGAGGTCTGAGCTGGGAAGGAGACAAGAGCAGGCAACGAAAACAGTGTAGGCTAGGCATAGGAAGGAGTACAAAACTCCATGTTACATAGTCCCCTCCAGAACCTGGCATATGATAACCATTAGAAAGTCTTCTGTATGCTATGGAGATGGGCACCTGTATTTTGGAGTCCTAGTTTTTCAGACCTAGATTTAGTTTCAGACTTTATTTGCTTTTCTCTCACCTCCTGTACCATGTTCTCCCAAACATCTTTCTACCCCAAGGTTTCCCCCTTCTAGTTCCCTATCTGTCTCTGTAATCTGTACATCTATGTTACCTCCGCCCCAGCCTGGATTCCTCTTCCTTTCCACAGGAACAAATTGTGTATGTCAACAAATTTAGAGCTGTATTCTTTTATTAGGTACCATGAAAGGTCCAGAATGACTGATTTGTATGTAGTGATAGGAATCATGACTACTATTATTTCAGTAACTATCAGCATAGCACCAAGATTCTCTCAACAAAAAATACTGTCTAACACTTTTCATTTCAATGGCCATTTCAGTATGACATTTAATAGTAGTTCTGGTTTTATAAAATCAAGATTTATCAAAACGTATAAACAAATAGTTCTCCTGACCTAGGTGAGATGAAGCAAAAATGAACATTGCTATTATGCTTTAAAGGAAAATACAATTTGCTGTAGTAGTGCCCTATTTGTAAAGAAGGTAAGCAAGTTGGTGTTTTGTCTCCAGGGATTTTCCTTCAGTAGAGGCTAAAAGGCTGCTAGGTATCAAGGGTAAAGTTGTGAATTACAGTACTGGAGTATCTTTCACTGCCTGGAACATTACGATGTTCGTGTCATAAAGCAATAAAATGTTGTATTTATTAGTCTCCCTGCTGTCGGTTTTAGGGCACATTTTAAGATCATGACTTGAGAACTGAGATCACTGTAAATTCAGCTGTTGTATTATAAAGAAACCTTTTATTGTTGAACTGTGTATGTTTATGCTGCTGCAGTAGGAATGGCTTGTAGGGAAATGCACTTTATGTTTATAGATTTCTTAATGGTTTATCATCTAGCTCCTAATGTTTGATTTCTTTTGCAATACTTATATTTTTTGATACCTTTGCAAGCAGCCATTTCAAGGAACAAATATTGCTACATCACCACTAAAAGAAAAGAAAGAAAAACCTGTTGCTACTGGTTACCCAGTTCCCAAATCCAAGCCATTATATTTCCTTGGGTATGACTTATTTTTGTTTTCTGAACATAATCCTGGATTTGGAGCCTTTTTAATGAATGAATAGAAGACCTCTCCTTTGCAATACTTTGCAGCAAGTATTGTATTTAACCAGCTGTGTTTCAGGATTTAATGTGCCAGGATTTATTATGACCTATCCCTAAACTAGCTGGGATTGTATGAAATACAAAGTTCACATTTAAAAAAAGCTGTTCGTGCTGATCTGACATTAAGGAGTAACTTGAATCCTTTAAAATATCAGAGATCATTCTGTTATGTATTCATTAGTAAGAAAATATTAAGGAAGATCTTATCACCAAAATGACAGTTTCTTTTCAGTGTCTATTTGAAAACAGCAACTCTTTTAAAGTACACTCTCAAAACCACATTTGTCAAAAACCTTACTATATTGTCAGCTATCTTTGGGAGTTACTTTTGCTATTGCAATAGGTTATTTAGCTACCATTATATTAGTGCTGAAGAAGTAAATAAATAAAAAAAGGTATGAATTAATTTTACGACATATATGAGAACTACATAAACTTGCTGAAACTAGAACCAGATAAACTCTTTTCATAGAACCATAGAATCACAGTATGTGTTGGGTTGGAAGGGACGTTTAAAGGTCATCTAGTCCAACCCCCCTGAAGCAAGCAGGGACTTGTTCAACTCGATCAGGTTGCTCAGAGCCTCATCCAGCCTGGCCTTGAATGTCTCCAGGGATGGGGCCTCCACCACCTCTCTGGGCAACCTGTGCCAGTGTCTCACCACCCTCATTGTAAAGACCTTCTTCCTAATGTCTGATTTAAACCTACCCTGCTTCAGTTTAAAACCATTGCCCCTTGTATTTACCCTGTGTTTCACCTGTATTTACCCCTGACTGTGTTGAAATATTGCAGTTAATTGTCATCTCTATCACATGCACACCGAAACACATTGTACTCTTTCATTTACTGAAGTAACCTAATATTCAAGTGTGTGTATAAATAAAAGATGGACTTCTACTTGGAGCCAGAATTTAGACTGTCAGTTCCTTCCTCCTCATGCATCCCAGCAATGTCTGTAGCACGGGAGTGCCAGCCCTTCTTGCTTTGAGTCAGTACTGTGGGAAGGGCGCTGAAAGATCTGTCCTGGGGAATAAACTGGGCAGGGTGCATGAGTGAATTAGTCATTCTTGTGGGCACAAAGACTCCCATGAAAGACTACAGCTTCTTGAAGCAAACTTTCCTTGGTGCTCCTCCTGTGCACTCCCCCTTACACAAAGTAATGACATGAAAGCCACCATCTAATCCTAATTACACAGGCTGAGTCACTGCAACCACACAGTCCTACCCACGGCTTTCATATCTTCCCTCACAGTTCTCCCTGCCTGCCACTTGCTTGAAGTACGACAAGCACCTTTGGACAAAGACTGCCTGCTGCTCTGCATTATTTCATTATCTAGTGAAATATGGTTCCTTCTTGATTTGGGGTGCAGGTCAGCACTGGGATGCTACTGGTAAACTAAAAAGAGAGCATTGATTATAAATGAAGGAGTTTCCATGTAAGAAGTCTAGCAAAAGAATATGCCACTGACAACATGACTGCATTAGATTGCAGGGTATGTGGCCTGACACTGGTCAAATTATAAACTACTGTAATGGAAAACATGATTTGGCTAACAAACTGATGAGGGATTAATATACATTGGCATACTTCTCTCATGATTTCTATATACCTTTATATTTTGTGAATATTTTGTGAGTATTTTGCTTCTAAAAAATTAAGACTGTCCAGAACAAACTCTTTTTGTCACTACATCTTTCTTCTTGAACGGGAAGAAGAAACCATCAGGAAAAGTACTTGTTTCATCTAAGGGTTAAGCAGGGATCGCATCATGCCTTGCCAGCCCTGGTGATGTCTCATTGCCATGGACAGGCAACAGAACCTTGAGCGGGCTGTAATGCGAAGGACCAAGTTTCCAAATCTGGATTTCTAGAGTGCAGTCCAAGAGAAGAGGGCTGTCATAGATACCACCTGTCAGGGGGGATAAGAAAGACAGCCTAGAAGCCAAGACTGGGGAAAAGGATGCAAAAGACCCTGGGAGATCAGTTAAAAATGTTCACAGGAGAGGCAAGAGAGGTCAGGCAGGATCTGTTCAGACTCAGGAAGCTTGAAAGCTGCTAGGGTCCCAAGACTTGGGACCAGAAAAGCTATTTGATAGATATTCTTGGTGGGAAGGCCAGATGGAACAGTAACAAGACTATTCAGTTCTATTTTTTCATTGGAACTTATAATGAATCTTTAATAATGATTCTTCAGTCCAAAAATCCTGCAAAAGACAAGGTGACTGTAGGGCAGCTAGGGAAAAATGTGGGCACTCGAGTCCAAAACTGCACTTCTATAAGCCCTCCTCTGTTGGTCTCTGCTATAGCTACTGCATTCTGCCACCTTGGAGTTCTCCCAACAAAACAACTGTTTGGATTTTTGAATGAACCAGTCTGCCTAAGCCTCCTGAGATCCTGCTCCCAAGGATGCCTGGGGACATGCTTCTCCTGCACAGATGAGTGCCCACAAACGATTGCCTTAGATGGAGACAGCAACATACAGGAGAGCTGCCCTGTTGTAGTTTCTAAACACAGCTGCCCAGAAATTCAATGTGAACAGAGACAAAAATGGACACTTCTTGACTGAGATCACATTCACTGATGAGAAATGGTTTGGAAATGCCTAAAATTCAAGTGACTGCATAAGAACATTCATTTTGAGCCTGATATCTCTAACAGCAAAGGAAGAACAGATTGTGAAGGCATTTGGTGTCATGACTACCGTGCCTCTGGACCCAGGAGGAACTGCATCCCAGCAGACTCTTCGGCTTTCTGTTAAAATTGCTAAATTATTGGCACAATGCTAATCAGCTTCTTTTGGTGATCTGAACAAATGTGGCATTTAACACATCAGTTAATATGTAATCAAGATATGGGTAAACCAAACCACCTAGTAACTGACTAATATGCAAACAAGTAGTATTTTTGAAGTCTCTGTTACCTCAGGTTTCCTGCCATATTCTCCAGCTGCTACTTAAAAAATTTTGCTTGTGTTATTACCAAACTGCATATTTTAAAAAGTCATCATGCAAAAGCTGGCTGATTAAAAGCAAGTTACTCATCAAACTCATTACAGCTTTCATGAGTATCTGTCTCATAGCTGCCGGAAGAGTTATTTTGCTATAGCGGCATTTTCATTAAATCTTCTATTTTAGTTTCTGTTTATCAAGCCTCATTTCTCCAAGTTGTCTTACAAATGTATCCAGCATTCTTTTGATTTTGCCAACCAATTTCCTTGAGTGAGGAGGTCTGGCCTGAAAACTGTGCCCAAGACCATCAACCTGTCCCTTTAAAACTCAGATTTAATTTCTTAGTTCTTGCTGCACAGAGGTGCATTCTTTCTGATCAATGAAACCTCTCTTTTGTACCTGCTCTAACCATCCATTAATTCCTCAAGAGAAACTCAATTCAATCCATTCTTGCTTGTATTTATATCTTCCAATGTCTTCAGAGGAAGCTGCATTTGATGCTTCCTTAGTTGGGTTGTCACTGTTTTTTTCAGCTCATAAATTAAGGAACTGTTAAGATAATTCCACTAACTTGTTTTGGAGTGCATTAATTTCCCTTCTGTTGAACTCAGGCTTCTTTCTCCTTGACTGTAGTTCTGAAGCAGTGCCAGTGATTTTATAGCAACGATACATTTAAGCTCCCAGTTCTGTTTTCAGCTTCTTTTCCTCATCATCTTCAGACAAATCATCATCTTCAGACAAATTCCTGCTTCTCTACTGGGGAAAGGCATTGTCATTTTTGGCTATGAGGGTTATTAACAATGTTCTAAACTGTCGTTTTTGTTTGTTTCTTTGCTTCTGTGGCAACATTTTGAATTAAAAAAAAAAAAAAAGGTAAAAAAGCACTTTGGTGTAAGAATGCTCTTTGTTTCCAGGGAACTCCAGGTAAGTGGCTTGAAAAACTGCCAAAGTTCACTTACTCACCTGACAAGAAATATGAATTAGCTTGTTTTTTCTATTACAAGTGCTTAGCTGACACACTTAGACTAGATGGGTTCTTGGCCATGTCTTGGAGGCAACACCAGAATTTCAGAAGACACCGGTTTTATCTCATGAGAAGAGCTTCACCACCAGTGTGGGAAACACTTGAGCCGAGGACTGTATTCTTTCATTTGCATTCACATTGTATTTCTGAGGACTTCTGGCATAGACTGTGCTATTGCAGTTTAGAAGTAGTTATATTTATGTGACTGCCATCTAGGGCATCAGTGGTGACAGGACGATGAGAGTTTGCAGCTGTTGAGTGTAGATAAACTTATAATTTGGTGTCAGCTAGAGGGGAATGCACCTCTTAGTGCTGAAAATCTGATAGCTCTGAGCCAGAAAGCTGTAGCGGTGGCATAAGCACAAAGGGAAAATAAAAAGAATAGAAAGAATGCCTGGGAAGATCTGGATGCTGAAACTGCTTTTGCTGGAAAGACTGAAACTTTTAAACAAGACAGTGAAGGCAAACACATCTATGGTTGGTCTATGAAAGACAAGAATGGTTTGCTTTCAGTTGCTTTCTTATGATAGCTCTCTCTTTAACCAGCCATAGTTGAAATAAGCAGTAACTTCACACACAGAAAAAGGTTTTTCCACATTTTCAAGAAGTTTCATCATTCTACTTCTGTCAGAGGAGGATAAAAGGGGTGCTATGGTAACATCAAAGCAAAGAGCAAAGGTAGGCATGTGACAGGAAGCCAAAGCATTCATTCTCCCTAAATGCATTGCTATTTCATTTTTTTTCCTTTTTCTACCACTTATCTATGATTATGGAAAAGCCGTTCATGGTTCTTGGAGAAAGAAAATTGCAGTGTTGGTTTGTGAAGACAACGTTCAGAACTTCCATGCTTATTCTTTGGGATGAAATACAGCACATAGATCTCTGTGTCATCTCTGCCATGTGAATTGTGGAAGGTTCAATCTAGTTTGGGGACTTCAGAAAGGTTTTGAAACCTCAAGTGCAAATGATGCTTTTCTTTTCCTGAGAATTCACCATCAATGAAGTGCATGAACAGAAAATTGCCTTGCTACAGCTCCAGAATACATTCTTCTTAGTATCAGTAACATGAGGTAGTTTTAGATTTTTATAGCATCTATAAAATTAAACTCGTATCAACTGAAATTGTCAGCCTTGTGTTTTGAATAAAAATGTGATAATCTTTCCACAGAAGAATGGCACAATGGTGTCAAAACTTTATCAAACATCGAGATAAGTAGTCTGTTCATTATCAATGTTATCAAGATTGGAGACCCTATAAGTGATCACAATAAATTAAAGTATTACTTACCATTTAGCTTGTTATGAAAGTCTTTGAGCAACAGATAAGAGGCTTATCAGCAAACAATTCTAATCTGTATTTTAGCATAGCGCTGGGACAGGCCGTTTGAAGAGAGCTGTGGCTATAAATTCAGTAACATGGTTCCACCTTCCTTTTAAACTTTTCTAAACAAGAAATTTTTCTGTGAACTTAAACCCGTCTCAAGCATCTGTGAGGGATTGTTTTCAACTGCAAAATAACACTGTTTACCTCTGGTAAAATCAGCTAACTGTGAGTCCAGAAGTAAAACAGTCATCTTCCAAGAAGCAGGCCTAGACACAACAAAAGCCCTGATAACAACTGGGGAAATATTTTCACTCCCAAATACGTTCAAGATTATTAGGAAAAGCAGTCAGCATCTAATCTCCCTGTAGGAACTAGAAGTCCATTGTTATGAAGGGATGTCACCTTTTAGCTTAAAACAACACTACGGATACAAGTGATACAATGACATTTTGAGTTTTGAAAGCAAGCTAAGAAGAAGCTAAGAAAAGCCATCTGCCCCTACCGCGTAGCTGCTTACATCTGGGACCCCTGGCAGCCAGAACTCAAATGAGATGAAGACACAGAAAAGAGCTCTCTTAGATTATTTTTGTCTTTCTATAGAAAAAAAAAAAAGCATATTCATGCTTTGTATATTGGGTCTCCCTTTTACATGGCAAACTTGTTCCTCAGTCCTTCTCTATTTCCAGCAGACTGTGGGACACACTGAAAGTGCTAGAATAGCACAGGTCTTTGCACTCAAGTGGGGGCAAGAAAAAATAGACATGCAAAACTGTGCTATTTCCTTTCAACTCTGAATGCTGAGTCTTCAGTCACAGAGTTTTCTCTATCACAGAGATCATGGTCACTACAGATGTGCTGGGAGACCTACTGTGGCAAGGTAAGAAAGTAGTAATACAAATAATATATAGATCTAGCAAGGATAAAATATAGTCTCTTCATTCAATTCAGTCCAAACAAAGGCAGTGATGTCAGGAATGTCAAAAGTGCCTTTGAGTTTCTGGCACCAATAATTTCTCGCATTATTTGTCGTACCTACCTTCTGATGACTTAATAAAATAATACAAAATGAAAACAACGTCCAACCTGTATTCATTTGGTCGCAGACCTGGCTCCGGTTACCACAAGATACACTTATCATTTCTAGGGAACTGGTTATGGCTTCTCATTAACCCCGGCTGTTATCCCAGACTATGATATATTGGAATTATATTCCATTGAACACAATGCAACAAAATCAAAACTGGTGAAAGAGAAAAGACAATTGGGCATTATATCCAGTAATAAAGTTATGGACATTGATAAAGCTCCAGCAAGTGTGAAATGCAACAGTCTGTTTCTTTGCAGCAAAAATCACTGTGATTCATTTATGCTAGCATTTTATTTTCTGTTTGCTATTTTCTGTTCACTTCCTTTTGAAAATAATGGATGTGTAGGGTAGTGTTTCCAGTTGTTTCATGGAATTAGTAATCAGAAATAGCCCTTGACAGAGATATTTTGCAACAACTGCAGTATGCTTGATCAACAAAATAGGGGTAGTCTTCAAAGCGATGAAGGCAGAACTTCCATAGCAGCTGAATATGTACTAGGTTACTCATTTTTGAAACAAAAATGGCTCCAATTTTCTCATACAAATAAATGTAAAAGTATCTATTTAACTGTCCACTAAAATGATTTTTTCAGATTCAAAACCTCAATTCAGACCAACATAGACAATATGGTAAGCACAGAGTGAAATAATCAAGCTAGTCCTTACGCATTCTGGGAAAAACAGGAGAGACTGAGAAAGAGACTCTTACGGTCATTTATATTTTTAATACTTTGGAGGTGTATAAACAGGTATCTAACGAAATATATCTGGATGATAAAAACAACTATTGTTATTTGGCAGAAGACAGAAAAAATAGATACACTTAAAAAGCTGTTCTGCTCTGGAAATTGGTAATAGGGGACCCTTCACTGTCAATACTTCACTGTCAATAAATACACTGTTAGTCATTAAAGTGAACTAAACCCATTCAGAACAGGTATGCCAGAGAATGCAGCTATTTCAGTTAGACTCAATTAGATAGAAATTTGGAGAATTTCCGAGCCATTTCTGCAAAAACTTAAGGCCTCTTTCTGATGCTTTCCTTTTTTTTTTTTTTTTGCTTGGATTTGTGTGTGCGTGTGTGTGCGCGCGCGCAGCCAACCTACGTCTATATAAAATGTAATAATTACTGCCCATAAAGGGAACAAAGAATCCCAGATTCAAACTCGGGGCTCCTTTTCTTTGCTGTAACAAGGTTACCAAGCATCAGACTAATTTCATCATATCTCAGTTCACTCTTTCTTGCCGTTAATGCTGGTTTTATGCCGTTACTAAGATTGATCTCTTCAATCGAAGCATGCAGCTCATGAAACATTTTTAGTCAATAGAGCTCCACTATGAAGAAAATGTGGATGCTTTTCTCTAGCTTGATCTTTCCAAATGGGTCCCCAAATGCAGGTAACCTGCTGCTCAGAAGGAAATGATACTCAATGTCCCAGAACAGTAAAATAAACAAAACTCTTCTTCTGTCTGACAAGTGTATCCCAAAATCTCTCCCATTCACAACTTCCTCATCATCTTTTTACAGTGGCACTGGGACCGTTTTAGCTGGAACGAATTTTGTCTGTGACTTGGAACTGCTTCTGGATCTACATGTATCCAGATCAGTCCAACAAGCTGCTGTGCCTATGGGTATGCTGTGTTTACATGGGAAGTGCTGTTTCAGAGCCAGCTATAGGCATATGCAAAAAAGGAGATAATTTGCATGAGGAAGCTGAATGCCCAGGGCCTTGCTGTGTTGTCTGTGCTGGGGCTCTGGAAGGGTTGGCCACCCGCTGCTGATGTGCAGGAGCGATGCTGCGGTCCCTGTGATGACCACCAAGCCAAGGCAACCCCTCTCCCACTCCCAGCCTGTGCCCTGGAGAGAGCGCTGCTCTGCCCTCACAGTCAGTTGGCAAAATTCATTTTTACCTACACTGCTGAGAAGTCTTATGATGGCTTTGCCTTAATTTAAACCAGAATTTACATACAGGAGCACAGGAGATTTAGGAGGATCTATCTGCTCTCCTTAACTAAGCTGAGCGAGAATGAAGTAGTGTGAAACTAATTACCTTTAGCTGTATTTAGGTGGCATCACTTTCACCTGCAGAAACCCTTGGGGTCTCTGAGCTACAGGAAAAAAGCACAAGAAGTATGTTTGGATATTAAATAATAGCTCTCAAGTAACTTTGTAAGTAAAAAAAGTGAGACTTAAAAAGGAAAGGAAAGAAGGTAAAATGATTATAGAAAGCACTGCTTGGAATAGTAGTA
Source organism: Chroicocephalus ridibundus (assembly GCF_963924245.1). Lineage (NCBI taxonomy): Eukaryota > Metazoa > Chordata > Aves > Charadriiformes > Laridae > Chroicocephalus > Chroicocephalus ridibundus. The sequence continues at coordinate 23,496,697 of NC_086316.1, forward strand.
TTCCAGAAAGAGACTATTTTTTTCTTGCTAGCTCTTGAGATTTTTACCATTAATCTCACAATATTTCGCATTTTCCTTACAGTCCCAGTTGCTGGGGTCAATGTAACATTTAAGGAAGTGGATACGGAGGATGCATGAACAAAGTGTGTATACATGAGGTTTAGAAATTGTCTGTTAATGTATTTACAACCTGAAAAAAATCACTCTGTGGAAATAATTTTGTTTTCTTGGGGAATCCAAGTCTTCAGTTTACAAGTCAAAACTGAGATACAACATTTCTTTTTTATTGTTTCAAAATGAAACGTTCCTATCTGTGTTTAGGGAGCCACTTAGAAAGCACCAACTAGAGAGAATAATGGAAAACTCTTTGAGATCTCTTGACCAAACTAAGCTCCAAAGACAGCTTATCTTCCTGGACCTCCTGTGCATATTTCATTCACACAGGAAGTATGCTCAGATGTCAAATTCATTTTATGATTGAAAAATATAAACAGAGAAATTTTATTTCAGTTTATATTTCCTTGTTCTTTCTATGAGATATTTCTGGGGGTATTCCCAACAGATGTCAGTGCAATGACTCCCTAAGTGTTACTGTTTTTCTGAGCAGGGGCTTTTCTTCCTTTAACAGCAAAAAACACATAAATTTATTCATTATGGACTGTGTAACATCAGGATTTTGCCTTGCAATCAAAGCATCACAGTAACTGTAAGATGAAGTGATTCTATTGGCAGAATGCTGTGGTCTTAAGTAGAGGCTAAAAGGAATTACAGTATGTCTTGTTACGATGATATCAAAGACAGCAAACCCCAGTGAACAGTTCTTCTAAAGGGCACCCTTTAGTGCGGTGTTTGAAAAGGGGGGTGTCTCTGTCTTTGTGCTGCCTGCTGTTTTTCAGCAAGGTGTCATTTTTTGCCATAGTACCACCAGGACAACATGAGACACAGTTTAGGAGATTAAGTTAATTTATTTACTACTTTATGCACTGTTTATCAGTGCCTTGCTTTTAAATATTCATGCGTCAGTAAGCAACATGCGAGCATAATTTTCAGAAATGAACACTGCAATGCGTACACTTCACGTGATTCAGTTCAGAGCCATGTTTCCTCTTCACATTAGCAGGTACTGAATAAGTGAAAAGAAAACTCTATTCTCTTATTGAACCAGATGTTGTTATAACTCTCTATAGCTTCATGAATAAGCATTCTGGATTTCACTAAAAAGGTTCTAATTATTCCATCTGCACTTACACTTATATAACCTTCATTTGTAATTAAAATCTATTTTTGTCCTAATTGTGGACTTGATTTTCTTAACTGGTGATATCAACGCAAATGCCATTTTATGCACTCATAGCCACATGTTGTTAGAACTATACATGCATACATGACTAAGCACTCATAACCACAAACCAGCAGAAGTTAATTTTGCTATGTGATTTTTTCTTCTTATAACTTCAAGACAACCTCATGCAAATCTCTCTGAGAATCCATTTTCTATATTCTGATAGTATATTTGCAATTGCTAGCTCTCAAGACTCATAAGGCACTATTGGACACGTGTTTTGATGTAAATTCAAGAAAAAAATAATTTATGGTGGGGAAAAAAAGTACACCTCCTACATTGAGACATATTTTCTGTGTTCCTTCAAAAATGTAGAATATAATTTTGAAAACAACTGTCCAAAATGTAAATTAACCAGTTCACGAGTCTTACCCAAAAGTTCAATCATTTCAGTTCATCCACCGCTTGACAAGATTACGTTTAGGATGGCTAACACTTGAACACAGAATGGGCCACTTAGCCAGTGCATTTAAATTTCCTTGGTGACAGTGTTGAATACAAGGGGCTTAATATTATTAAGTACCTTGATGAACTGGGTCAAGTGTCTGATGATAATGCTAGTAATTAATGTGTTGTAGATCTGGGACAAAAGTTATTTGTAAAGAACGTAGGCCTGTCAAAATTTCCTACTGTCATGCACAGCTGCACAGCTATAGCTGATTCTTCAACTTGCCCTTTGGTCTGTGACAAAGTTTGCCACACATTTGTTCTTCACCCTTTTGGTGAAGAAATTTTACCTAATATCCAATCTAGACCTCCCTTAGTGCAATTTGGGGCCCTTTCCTCTTGTCCTATTGCTTATTACCTGGGAGAAGAGACCGACCCCCACCTCACTACAGCCTCCTTTCAGGTAGTTGTAGGGAGCGATAAGGTCTCCCCTCAGCCTCCTTTTCTTCAGACTAAACAACCCCAGTTCCCTCAGCTGCTCTTTTTAAGACTTGTGCCCCAGACCCCTCACCAGCTTCGTTGCCCTTCTCTGGACATGCTCCAGCACCTCAATATCTTTCCCGTAGTGAGGGCCCCAAAACTGAACACAGTATTCAAAGTGGGACTCCAGTGCTGAGTACAGGGGGACAATCACTTCCCTAGTCCTGCTGGCCACACTATTTCTGCTACAGGCCAGGATGCTGTTGGCCACCTTGGTCACCTTGATGCACCTGGTGGTCCACAGCAGCTGAGAAAGCCCATTCTCTTGAGTCATTTTTCATCTCAACTATGTTACTAATGCTCGCCACTGTTGAGTTAACCTCACAACTGACTACCTGGTAGACCTCCATCACTGCTAGCACTAGCACTCCAACTGCAAAGTGACAGGCTAGGAGCACCTACTTATTTGGGTTGCCCGGCTTTGGAAAGCAGTATCAAACTGTGTCTGGAGGATTGTTACTTCTCAAATTTACTCATTTTGGCACTGAAGGACCAGAGTGAGCTTGTCATATGTAAATTTTTCAGCTATTGTTTGTAGATTCAGATCTTTAAAGAGCATGATTTTCTCCTCTCTCTGCCTCCAAAGATCCAGTTATATTGGTTATATTAATCTATGTCATTCTGAAATGAGGATGTGGCTGCGCTGTACACCTTGGGGACCGGCCTTACCAGCCATACCACAGCATGCGGCTGCCTTGGCATGTCGGCAGCCACTGTCTCTGAGTGGGCAGAGGGTGGCCAGGTCATGTGTGGGAGTCCAGACCATGTTCCCCCTGCACTATAGTCATACGTTCACACAAAGCTGATAGGCTGCCCTTTTAAAGAAAAGGTTGACTGACGTAATCAATGACTAATGCAACCGGCTTTGGGTTCCAAACGGAGATGAGCTGGGTGGCAGCTATAAAACAGTAGAGTCATCCATGCTTCTTTTGTCAGGGTTTAAGATGAAAAAAACACCTTCCCACAAAGTTTTCTTGACTGATATTGATCATCGGAGGCACCTTGAGGTCATTGATGAAGAGACTAATAGTTTCGTACTTGTTTCAAAACAATGTCCCTTTGCTCAGGCTGCAGGAAAATCCATGACCTGTTAGTGCAAAATAGCTCCGACCTGATAAAGGTGTCAGCCTACAGCTCCTGCAAGGAGTGACTGAATGTGCCAGTGTTATGACTGTTGTGCCGGAAGGCACATACAGGAGTAATCCTGAAAGTTTTGCTACTCAAGGAAGCTGTAATGTGAGCATCTTTCCCAAGCTGTGCTGCTGAAACATTTTCTTCTGTTGCAATGCTGTGTGCTGGTCTGTGCTTTTTGGTACCTCTTTACCTCAGAGCACGACCCATGACTCAGCTCTAGAAGATCTATTTTTAGAGAAAAACTGAAAGAGATCTAGTGTCAAACTTTTCACAAATGAAAAAGTTCTCATTTCAAGTAGCCCAGTCCCTCACAGCCAAGGAAAAAGAAAACATCTAAAAGATGTATGGTATAAGACACTGTCTTATCCCTACTTACAGATGCTTCCAGAGAAAACAAAAGTAAACAAAAGATATCTAATTGATAAATAAAACAAATATGTTTGAAAAGCAACCCCAGCTACTCTAGCACATTACTGCAGATGCAGACATTAAGAAACCTCTTTAAAAACACTAATGCAGTCCTACCTTCAAACTGAACACCAGAAAAATGAACGAAAAACTTTAGAGGTCTCAGGAAAACAGTGATTAGTTTCTAGTTTCTTTGGGTTTTTCGGTATTCTGGTACACTGTGTCTTTACTTCCTAAAAATTCTTGCTGTTTTTCAAACTGAAGACATTTTTTGAAAACACTGCAATATTCAGTAAAAAATACTATTGAGTGTTTACAACATTGCACTTGGAACATGTACTTTTGAGAAAACAGGAAAAAAAGAAAGAAACAAACAAGACCAAACCTGGGTATTAATTTTCTGAGGGATCTTTGTCCTGAGGCTGTGCTGTGTCTGTACCGAGATATAAAGCTGACTGCCCAGAAACCAGAAGTACAATTTGAAATTTTTGGAAACACATGGAATTTTTCAGCCTCTTCTTCAAAAGTGTGCTCTGCCTCTCGTGTAATTAAAACATTTCAGAGGGGGGAAATAAACAGACTTGAGAATAGAGTGAAAATCTCACTGTGAAAAAAAGGATCATTTTATCAGTCTTTCTTCAACAGTGCTCTGTAGTCCTTTCATCAAGTTCTTTGTAATATCAGCCAACATTCTGATATTATTTTTAGACTGGACTTACAAAAGCTACACAGTCTAAGGCCAAAAAAACTGTAGCAAATGAGATTCAGTCTCCCATTCCTTCACCATTGCTGTGAGCGGGGACGCACACACTTGGGTTCACATTTTTCTCTTCCGTGAATGTGTCCTCACAGCCCCATCTCCGGTGGCAGCCAGCAGTGCAGTGCTAGGGGTAGGAATTGAATTAGATAATCTCTTGAGGTGCCTCCTAGTCCTATTTTTTGGGATTTGTATGACTTTTATGGCTCTGCACCACCTTGCCTCCTAGGATGGTGGCCAGGACGAAGTAAGCTCGTTCCTTGTCCTGTTTCAAGCAGGCAGTGATGAAGAGCCCCCCCCTCCCCCCGCCGCCCTATCTAGGTTGCAGACGAATCAGAGCACCACCCCAGACTGCTTGGGCTAAGTCCCCTGCTACAGCTTGGATGAGTCTTGCTTCTGGCAAAACAGAAGGTTTGTTTGGCTAAGTCACAGGATACAGATAATGGCTTGTGCGACAGAGTCTTCTTGGCAAATCATTCCATCCAAGTGGGTCAGGAATTCAAACTGCTGCAGTGTGTCCAGAAAAAAGCAAGCCTGGGCTGTCTTCTGAGGTGGGGCCAGGCAATCAGTGAGTCCCTTTCTGTCCATGAGCTCCTACCGCTTTGTTTATCTCAAGGACATGGTTTAAACTTCAAACTACTTGTCAAGCCTCATTGCCTCTTTTTATTTAAGCTCATGCATTTTTTCTTTCCAGCATAAATGTTATGCTTTAAGCCTGAATTACTATGTTTTCCTGGGACATGTTTAGGCTACTTCTGCTGGCAGAATCCATTTACTTTCCACACCTTCCTGTTCTACGAACTTTCAGTTGAATCTTCTTGATCCAGCTCTGTCATACCCTCTTCACTTGAATTTAAGTCTTAGCAGAGGCTGCTAACAACCGAATGGTATAATTAAGCTGCAGATTATTAGAGGACAAATAGAAGTCAAACATGCATTTTTACATTTTGTGTGCCACACCGAGCTAGCAAAAACAAAGCTTAGAGTAGTAAACCAAAGATTATCACAAGGCACCTACTTTATCTTATTTCAAGCTTAAGCACATTTGTTCATGTTAAACATATCTTTGCGTGAGGCTTTTTTGTCCATACAGCCCACAAAGCCCAAAAAGGGCTTCAATAATGCAAAGAGGGAAGGATCATTGCAGAATCTCTTTTGTCCCGTTCAATCTGTGGCTAAGAGCTGAAGCTACCTTCCCTTGTAAAGGGGAAATAATCAGCTTCACCCGCACCAGGCCTAAAAGTTGGAGCTGTGGGGGAGCAGAATATGGAATGACTGACAAGGTGACATTTCCAGCCCTCTGCATTAAAGTGCAGGGTCACATTGTGGCTGGTATTTTGGTCTATAGGAGGGATGGGAGTCTGTAGCCTCTCTGCAGGAGTTGCCCGTGGTATTTGAGACACTGCAATTGGGTAAAGGTAGTTTAGTGGCTGCTCTCTTCGGAAACTCCTCCTGTGTTACTGTGTGAATATTGTTGGGAGGTAGGGTTCACACCAGCATGCCAGTTGTCCAGTACAGATGACTTCTGTTTTCCTTCTTCAGCATTAAAGGACACATTAGGAGGCCTAGAAGAACTTAGAAGTTCTACTCAGACAGAGTAGAAACTTCAACTCATCCTAAAATGTATACCTTAACCTCCCCATTGCAACCAGCTCTTCATTTGTTAGTATCTACATGTCCAGGACCAGGGCGTACTGAAGGTACAGGTAACTTCCAATCAGGCATATTTTACTGACAGTAAAGGCAGATGTGTGCACTTCTGGTTCTGAGCCCATCACCCATCGCAGGCAGTCACTGGTGGAGGTTAGGTCTTTACTGTCTCTTACCTAAATAATGCATGGCCACATGTTTGGGTTTTTTTTTTGGGAGGGCAATCTATTTGCATGGCTGTAGCATGCTTTAGAATAAGACCACACGTATGTTATTATGGTATATGTATTTTTCTTTTACTTACCTTGTATGTTTGAAGTAAACAGTGTCATCTTACTCCCATCACCCCAGAGCACCTTAGGAGCTTTATGAAGCTGAGTCAAATCCCTTCATGCTGCTATCCAGCAGGATCCAATTTTGCAGCATATCAGCAGAAAAACACCAACTGTGCCTGTTCAGCTGCCCTGCTCACTGTGTTGAGGAGGCAGAGCCAAGGTTTTACCCTGACCTTACACAACTGCTTTTGTGGGGAAAACAAGTGATAAGCATACAGTGCGCATTTCTTTTCAGATCCCTTAACCCAGCCTGTAGTAATTTAAATGTGGTTCTGGTTTCTCTTGGCAAAAAGTCCAGTTGTATCTAATTACTTAATTATACATATTGTCTGGCTAGTGCTTAGGTGCATAGGATTGGTGGGGCAATAACACTGCTAGTGGCTGGGCTGCAGTAAAATATTAATTTTACTGGGAAGATCTGAAGTGAGGAGGCTGTGACATGACCTGACAGAGACATGAAATGGTAAAATGACAGTTTTACTGATGGGAACTAAATGAGCGGTGTTACAGTAATTCCTTTTCATTATGAGCCATAAACCAGATTTTAAATGGATGACCATAACTCAGTTCATTCAACATGCTCAGGCTTGAATGTCCAACATTTCCAATGTTGCACATGGCATGACATCAAACTAAAGGATGTATTTCAAGCAGCAGTAGACTTGAATTTCTTTGGTACATGTAAGATTACTTTTTTTAGCTCAGTTTCTGTGTTTCTATTGTCAACAGTGCATTTGTCAGCCTTGCTGACACTAAATCAATTTGGGTCTAAAATAAATGGTGTCCCTCATATTGTTTGAGACAAGCTGGCCTAGTGAATACTAACAGTGAGGAAAGAAAGTAATTTTCTTCTGTGTGATAATTCACTGACAACATGTTCCACGCTGGCAGGGGCAGATCAATGGTAAGAGTGGCAAGTCAAAAAAACATCATTCTGACTCAGAAATCAACTTTCCACAAAAAGTTAAGCTGAAAGATTTTACTGTTGGCAAGATATTTTCTGCTGAAATGTTTCTGTTTTAAAACTCAAATACAAAAAGCCAAAAAAACAAATCCAGTTTTCAACACACAAAACCTGAGCAAAATTTTTAGTCTTCTATGGTTTCATTGGAATAAAAGAACTCCAGGAAATGCTGACTAAATTAAAACATTTGCACAATCTATTCTCTCAATTCTCCCTCGGCTCCCATCATTTGATGGGTGTTATTGACTAGCACTGCTTTTGAGGAGCTTTTTGAGCAAAGAGAAGGGCAAAAGAGGAAGGAATACAAGCATTCCTTCCAGACATAGTAGTTATATACTGTGATTTGTAAACCTTCTTTCATATTAATTTTATGTAAAATTTTAGTTCTTGTTTTCTCCGGTTGCACAGAAAAAGCAAAATAAGGCACCAGGGACTCAGAACAAAGGTATTCCTAGGGTGCACACTTGCTTTCAGGAGGACACTAAAGCCTCACAAAATGTAAAAATCTGAAAGTTGTCTACATGTTGGATTTTGGAGTGAAGATGCTAATAAAGGTAAAAGAGCTTTAACACTTACATTTTTCAGGAACTTTGCTGGAGTGCATCCTCTTTTAGAGATCACTCTCTGGGAAAAATCTACCATGCATACAGCTGTACAATCTGCCAAGAGCGGATTACCTCTCCTTACCTATTTTAAGAGTGTCTCTAAATATTAATTTCATATTTAGATTGATAGGATTTTTTTCCCACCATCAGGAACGTAAATCCCAATCAAAGATGTGCTTCCCAACCTGCTACAGGGGGGAGAAATTTAGACTGTCCAGATGGTGCCTCCATCAGGCAGCAAAAGCAATGCTGTGTGCCCCCTGCACCAGCTGACTCGAGGTAAAGCCATAGAGGGTGGACAGCCAATGTCTCAGCCACGGTGATACACACCAATGAAGGCTCTGTTAAGCCCGGAATATGGTTCAGACAGACAATAAATGAGTACCCAGGAAAGGCTTGTTTGCCAAGGGGAAGAATGGAGTAGCAATTGCCCCTAAAATCTCTTTCAGGATGTCCTACTGGAGACTTTGCTTTAACATTGCTGCCCAGACAGTTCCTTGGAGAGGCAAGAAAGTGCCAAAATGAGCTTTTTTTTTTTGGTCAGCAACAATTACAAAATAAAAACTACTCAGGTTGAAGGATGCCTCAATATCAGGACACTAACCAGCTAATAAACTAACTTGTATAATAACCATTGCTCAATGTATTCAAGCAAAAGTGCCTACTGTAAATAGTCTGGATGGTCGTCTCACACCCACCACGCGTGGCTTGCTCATAGACACTACAGCACACTCATCTTCAAAAATGAAAGATTCACCATAGCAACAGAGAGGTTCCACCAGGATTTGCCATGACCAAAGGGTCTCCTGACTGCTTCTGTTCTTTATGGTTGATATTCCCCCTTCTTGACTGCCAATATGAGCGGGGGATATAACACACTGAAGTCCAGGATTCAGGTTAGCCAAGAGATAGACAAGTAGAAATAAAACAAGAGCTGAAGGTATAGGAGGCATGGTGCTTTAATTAAGATTTATTTTCTTCATAAAGGTTATTACAACAGCAATACAGTTGGCCTTGATCCACAAGTACAGCCTGTGGGCTGTTAGAGAGCAATGCCGGAGCTTCTGACGTGAAGTTTTTGTCAGGATTAGCTGCTTGAAAATGAGATATTGGGCGAGAGCGCTGCAGATACAGGAATGGGGGAAGAAAATGGGTAAGGTGACGTCAGAGGAATGAAAAATGTCACGTTAGGTCTTGGCTCCAAGCTGCACGAGGACAGCTGAAGCTGCTTCTTCCTTAACACTTACCAAAGGCACTTTACAACACAGATATGTTGATATTTATTTATCTTTCTGCATAAGTAGTAGCAAGGCAGCACTTCGGAAGATACACGCTGTTTGGCTTAAAATTAGGAAGTGGTGATCAGAGGTTTGAGATTAGGTGTTCGATCCTTTTGAGAATTTATCTCAAGGTGTTTACTCTGGGGCCAGAGGGTGGAGTGGGAAGGAAAGTACATACAAATTAGGTGTTAGACAATCAGTGCAGTGAACTGTGAGCCTACATCCCATTTTTTAAAATGTCTAGATGTTTGGGAACCTACATCTAGACTCAACACTTCTGAAGTTTTTACTCTAGGTCTGACAGTAGGACAACTTGTTAATTTGATGTGAACCTACTTAGGTAGATTAAATACAGATTCCTTGACTTTATTTATTTATTTATTTATTTATTTATTTATTTATTTAAATAACTGTGTAGAACACTTGATTTAGTACAAAACCAACCTTGGTTGTAAATCACCATATTTTTCAGTAGTGTGAATCATATTTGATTTCAGGAAATAAGTCAAGGTAGTCACCGTCAGATATTTTGATAAGGGTTTCCATGCTGAATGACTGGAAACAATTAAAGCCAATTGCTTCATTTTAATGGCTATTCTTTGTTAAGCCTCACATAAACCTGAAGTGGTACTGGATGGGGATTGCTCTTTCATTCTGTTTGATTAGGCGTGACTTTAGGAAGAGCAAAATATATTTTTAAGGCAGTTCTAAACTCTGATTATGACTGGTTTGGCTGACATTGATGAGTAACATTCAAACAGCATGGTTCTGCACGGTATGATATTAGCATGAGAGCATTATGCAAGATCCTATTAGAATGCAAGTATGTTTTTAAAAGATACAATATTGAATCTCTTATGTATGTATAAATGCATCCACTTTACATCATCAGCTACTGCTGCAGGTGCCATGGTAATTCTCCATTTATACCTGGTTTACGCAGCTTCAAGCCATAATAAGTTTTTCAAGGCAATGTGGTGGGATGTTTTTTGAGGCTTCCCTGGAAAGGACAGAAAACTTCCATTAAGGGTCATGGCTGTGCCTCAGATGTGTTCTTGACTGGATGTCTCTTCCTGATATGCAGAGGTTCTCCTCAGGTTACCATATCTTCAAAAGATGTTCTGACAGAAAATACAAACAAGATTTCCATCACATTTTATAAATGGAGCTTGTTATGAAATTCTGTTCTTATAGTGGATAGGGCACTAAACAAAATGAAAGAAACATTTCAAATGTTTATTAGCAAGTTGAGAAATCGGATCCAAAGCAATCCCAGATACCTATGACAATTACCTGCCTTTATTCTGTGCTGAAGTCAGAAGACCTGTCTACCTAGACCTTCTGTATACTCAGTGAGAAGCCATATCCATTTCTGCAAAGAGATTTGCTTACATCTCTCCATTGACTGTGTACCAGGGGCTGATCTCAATAGCTGGAGATGAGTATGCTCCTGATTTAAAAAAAGTGTTAGAGGTAAAACACATCTGTGCCAAATGAGGCATGGTAACAGTCATCCTAGAAACTCATGCTATGAAGAATGCTTTTTGTTCCTAGATTCATAATTTGATCTCATTAAAATTATGGACATCATTGATACTACATGAAAACGACAGGAACTGTGATCAGTTAGCCTGGAAGACATCGCTTGTTTTGGAACAGGCTGTACTCAGCGTTCTCCTTTGAGCAATTGGACATTACTTTCTTGTTCAGCCTTTTGTCAGGCTCTAGATGACTAACCCTGCTTCACAGCCAGGCACTGCACCAGAAAAAACCCTCCACCCTTTATTTCACATTGTTGCTGAGTTGGTTCATGTCCAAAGAACTGAAATTGGGTGACTCTGGAGTCAAGTGAGGAAAGCTGGTAGTGACTCATGGAGCTGATAAAATTTGATTTCCCCAGTCTGGAGAGAGACTCAACTGGACGCAGATCCATTAGATGAGTCAAAGGGAGTAGAATCCAAACTGCTATTTCTTAACTGAATTTATTGTTTGTGGAAAAAAGTGCACCTTAAGCTCTAGAGACTATGTAAGGATTGCAAACTCCCTTGTATGAGATGAACTGATTTCTGTCTTTCTGTCTGCACTATTCTCAGTGGAATGTGTAGACAATGGATGTAAACATGAGAGTAATATGAAATTTGTTCACCCATTCTGTGAATGAATTGGTCACTGACATAAAAGACCTTCCCCTGACCTTTTCTATGGTTCCATTACAACGTGCTCAAGAAAAATTGGCTGGGCTCTTGCCAAGACTTTGTTTGAAATTATGCTCTCAGTGTACCAGGATGAGTCTCACTCTGGTCTTGTGGACGAAGGCATTCCTCAGTCAGGATTCCTCTGAACGTGCCTGGTTCTTCAGCTTTTTATTCTGCATCTGTGTAGCTCAAGGTGCAGGGTGTTGTAGCAACCAAGCAGAGCTTAGCATGAATCATGGTAGCAAGGCTCTGGTCCAAGAGGAAATGACACAGTTTTTTTGGCTTAAAGATGGAAGGAGGCATTTCTTACAACTATTGCTATTGATGTGTTCATGTGCAGTAGCTCCCTATTGGCACATAAACTCGATAAAAGGCAAGTTCAATTTCCTGGATAGCTCTCTGACATCTCTTCATGCCAGCACCAGTTCTGGCCTGTTTGAGTCAAGCTCAAGGCAGCTGCTTGATATGTACATGCAGTCAGTCTAGTAACGGGGAGAGGATTCTGACTGGGTCTGCTGTCAAGAAGTTGTTATTACCGATGCTATCCCAGTCTAACGCTGAATTCCTGGTAGAGTGCACCATGTTATGAAGTGCCCAATGGACGACGCATTGATGTAACTTATGGGAGTGAAGTGAGTCCTTCAGTCTGAGTAAACATGTATCACAAATAATTTACATTTTTTTTTTTCAGTGCAAGAGAGACCTCACTCTTTTCTTCACTGCAAATGTGGAATTGCTAAATTATATACTGAGCTGTCCCCCACAGAGACTGTTGGATATGGACAGTTCCGGGAACTGAACATAACGGTTGGAAAGAAAAATGATGTGCTGGAATTTTACCGAGGATAGTGGATAAAAGGGTGCTTGTTGTGATTTTATAGATTTACAGAATTTGATTCCATGTACATGAAATCACAATTTGTTACCATATGTCATAGCGTGATGAGGTTTTGTCTTGTAATTGTTACCTGCCGTAAATATTCTAATGCAAACATTCTGAATAGTTTAGAAACACTGCTGACTTTAGGTGGAAATAAGAGTTATTCTTATCCTTGGGAAAAAAGACAGTATTAGTATGATCCACTGCCATAAACTGTGGTTACTGCTGCATTTCAAGAGCCACTTCTAGCAAATTCAAGCCAACCAAGAACTCTGTGAGGAAAAGAGATAGATAATACTACAGCTGCCCTCTGATTTGATGCACTTGTTCCCATTTACTTCCTTCCCTCACAGAATGATTCCTGGATGGCATATCAGAGGTACGCTGATTTTGGCTGGAATAGAGCAAATTTTCTTCATAGTAGCTTGTATGTGGCTGTGTTTTGGATTTGTGCTGCAAACAATGTTGATAACACAGGGATGTTTTAGTTACTGCTGAGCAGTGCTTACACAGGTACCTCTCAGCTTACACAGAGTCGAGGCCTTTTCTGCTCCTCACACCACCCCAACAGCGAGTAGGCTGGGGGTGCACAAAAAGTTGGGAGGGGACTCAGCTGGGACAGCTGACCCCAACTGGCCAAAGGGATATTCCATACCGTATGACATCATGCTCAGTATATAAAGCTAGGGGAAGAAGAAGGAAGAGAGGGGAAAGAGGGTAGATTTAGGTTAGCTATTAGGAAGAAATTCTTTACTGTGAGGGTGGTGAGGCACGGGAACAGGTTGCCCAGGGAAGCTGTGGATGCCCCATCCCTGGAGTGTTCAGGGCCAGGCTGGATGGGGCTTTGATCAGTGTGGTCTAGTGGGAGGTGTCCCTGCCCATGGCAGAGGGGTTGGAACGAGGTGATCTTTAAGGTCCCTTCCAACCCAAACCATTCTGTGATTCTATGACATTTAGGGTTATAGAGTTTGTCTTGACAAGTAATGTATCATGGAGCCCTGCTTTCCTGGAGATGGCTGAACACCTGCCTGCTGATGGGAAGCAGTGAATGAATTCCTTTTTTTGCTTTGCTTGCATGCGAGGCTTTTACTTTACCTATTAAACTGTCTTTATCTCAACCCATGAGTTTTCTCACTTTTACCCTTCAGATTCTCTCCCCCATCCCACCGGGGGGTGGGTGGGTGGGTGAGTGAGCGAGCAGCTGTGTGGGGCTTAGTTGACAGCTGGGGTTAAGCCACATCAGGAAAAAAATAAGGAAGAAGATTTGGGTGACATTGCCTTTTGCCACTCATATCACAGATAGAGACACAGAGAAGTGAGGCTTAAGAGCTGTAGGATGCAGATGGGAAGGAAGTGCTGAGTAAACTACTTTTCTTTTGGCAACATAAAACAGCAGAGTCAACGCAGACCCCTTGTGGAGTAGTTTCTGGACCATCTCACTGCTGTTTCATTTGTTGACACTTCTCAGTACCAGGACATTGTGGTGGAGAATGGTAATTTTTCTCTGCAGGAAGGAGCTCTCAGCTTTCACAGAGCTCACAGAGGACAAAAATAAGCAAATATAAGCACTAGCCATTTTATATTTGTGGAATTATTTGATAACAAGTCTCTAATGAAGCTTTTGACAACACAGGAAGTCAATCTCCAGAGCTATCTGCCAGGACCTTTGACCTTCTCCATCATGCCGCAGCTAAAGTACAGCACTTAATCTACAGTATGAATGATTGCCGTCCCTGAGGAACTGCAGTCACCCTCACCTCGCTGTCCCTCTTTTGTGGATCACCAACGGCTCCCACTCAATACTAGAAAATAATCCAGGAATGAAAAATGCTCTGAACAGCTCAACATCCCATTCAGAGACCCAACAGGCAGCTACTGTCAGGGTACATTAGGGATGGCCCAGTCCTAGCTCCATGTAAAGGCAAAAATTGCAGTGATTTTGATGGAACGTTAAGAAAGTCAACTTAACTAGACAGTCTATCCTGACTGAGGGACAACAGAGGGAAGGAAGAGGATATACACTGGATAGGGAGTATGGATTGCTTGTGGACTAGTGTTAGCTGGAAGGAAAAGGGATGAAAAAGAGAGCTGAAAAGGAATGATGCAGGAGGAAGGAGAGACTCAGTAGATGAGAGAAAGGATGCAGACCCTAGGCTGGCCAGGGACTTTGTCAAAGAAAGGTAGTGGAAGACAAAAACATGATGGTGGAGAGAATTGGTAGCTTTTGAAAAGTGAGTAACAGCTCAGAAAGCAGAAGAATCCCAACAAACCCTTAAAAAGGAAATGGAAAGTATACCATAGGGAATGGTTAGTCATAGTGGTTTTCTACTTATAGTTGTAACAGTTTACATTCAAGCACAACATTAACTTTCCATTATGCAAACTTCGCCAAATCTGAGTCTTTCCTACCAAGCCTCGTGTAGAGAAAATATTCACAGAACCCTGGTTTATACCATACATTCCTTAAACTAAGTCCTTACATAAAAAGTCCAGTTGCTTTCCAGTTGAGCAGCATCTGCAAAGCTGTCACATAGTGTTTCACCTCTGGTTTCCAAAGACTGGCGATAAGAATAGAAGCACTATTTATCTATGACTGTTCTTGGACAGATGCTATTCCTTTGTATGACCTTCTGTGAGGTACCTGTGGTTTTATGTCGCTCTTGGAAACAGCACCAGGGGCAGCATTCACCTGCAGCCGCTGGGGGAGAACCTGGGTCTGTGTGTACGACCAAGCACCATACACATTGACTTAAATGATCCTTTAAAATGGGTCTGCGGAACCAAACGAGGTGACATCCTTGGATGTGAAGTCTGGGTCCACAAGGGAGTACATTCAGGATCCAGAGTTCCTGCCCAGAGAAGTCAGGGGTCCTACAGGCATATCACTCAAAAAGTATAGATATGCACCAGCAGTTCTTCAAGAAAAAGTAATTTTTACAGCAATTTCAGTTCACATTTGGTCACCTCTGACCTAGGTGAGAGGGAAACCTCAGTTGTTTTGGAGCTGTGCAGCAAAAATCACTGACCTCTTTTCAAGTTTCCATTATTGCCCAAATACCCAGGATAGGCCCACAGCTGCAACAGCCCATCTGAGCAAGCTTAGTATCATAATGGCCAAATTAATTCTTGAAGAAGCTCCAGCATTTTCTAAGAGCTATACCAAAAGTAAATATATTTTATGCATTAAAAAGCAGGAAAAAAAAATCAAACCCAGCTTCCCTGTTTATGGGTGATATTTTTAATCTATGCCCACCTCTTCATCATCTTCACCATTACCCTTGTCAATATACGGAAGTCTATTTTGGGTATTAAACTGCAACCTCCAGTCTAAATGTATATTTGCATTTCATACTGCTTTGTTTCGTTAGGTCTTCATATTACTGCCGATGTCCTCACTTTGTTCATCCTTAGCCTATTGCCATCAGATGGGCAGCCCCTTGAATTCTTAACCCTTGTGCTACTGAAATTAAAATGGCTTCGAAATGGTTTTCAAACGCCTGTGAATAAAGGAATAATGAAAGAAAGATTGCTTGCTAGCTCTTTTCTAAAATCTTCTGTGATAAGAATTAACCCAGAGCAACTTTATCAGTTGAATAATAATAACATCATGAAAATGGGGGTTAAATAAAGAAGCTGACAGGCCGTGAACTGCACAGTCTCACTGAAACTGTCTGTAATTTTATATATTTTCCCAGTGTATTGGGAGTCTTGTTCTCTCTTCTCCCTAACCCAGAATGACAGGTCTGTTATACATATGTATGCTAAGTGCCTTAATGGGTTTGGACAGACTCTCGCTGGTTTCTGTGGTGCAGTCATTAGGTGGTTCTTGGAAGCAGGTGCTATTTATGGGTTGAGCTCTGTTCCTCTGTCTCTCCCCTGGTAACCTTTTCATCTCTGCTAATGATTAACAATGATGGGGTTTGAATGACACCAGGGCAGCGGCCTCAGCCGCACTGCTGGAGAGATTTGTTTCAGACTTGCTTGGCTCTCCCTCAGGGCTTTGAAAAGAAGGGAGGGCTGTATGTTTACATAGGCATTAAGTCAACATTTACTTTCAGTTGATCTTCCACCCTCCTTACTTACAGTTTTTTTCTGCAGGTTAATCTCTGTGCCACCTGTCTCTCCTTGTACTCTCATGCATCTTCTGTGTCTCCCCTCAGTACGAAGGGGCCAGTGGCTGAAGCAGGAGATCTGGAGAGTCCAAAAAAGTTCTGTTCCCACCCATTGCTGTTAGCCATTTTCTTTGCAGCTCAGCTCACGGTATTTCTAAATGACCAAGAGCAGAGACTACTGGATAATCCCAACCTAGCGTGCAATTGATCCTGCTACACCTATAGTTTTTCCTAACACCTCTGGTTAAGGACTGGGAGAGGATGTCCAGCTGTGTGCCGCCTCGTGGAGTGATGCTTGGCCTGGCAAAGCACCGGTGCAGGGAGGAGCTGAGAAGCACCTGCTTTAGCGTACCCCAAACCCATGCCTACACCGGCGCCTTCCGAACAAAGGGTAGGAAGAGTGCCCGGTGGTGCAGGAGGTGTGGCTGCAGGTCTGTATGGGACAGGTGTTGATGTGAGGGCACCATATGTTACCTCACTGCCTGGCAAATGAGAAGCCTTGCAGCAGTCCTCCTGCACCTGACGTGCGCAAGCAGATGGCCTGACTCTATCGCTAGGCACCGTTGCCAGCTTTTGTCCTTTCCTGGTGGTCAAGGCTGGAGCAAGGGCACGGTTTGATCCACAGCACTGGTTAGTCACTGCATGTCACTGAAGGCCTTACGCTTCTATGTCCGTTGAATTTTACTGCTTTTGCATATGTTTTAAGTTGCTTTCCTAAGAAGCAGCTAAGTCAGAAATTAATTTTGCCCATCCTTTTAAATAATATTGTCCCCAGCACCAAGAAGTTGATTTACACATATTAACTTTCTCTGATATTTAAAATAGACACATTTACTACTTAGTCTTGTCATTTAACATTTCTGGAGTGAAAATAGGTAGAAGTGGAAACAGGCAGGAATGAAAATATGTATGTTTACAATATGCCTGCAAAAAGAACTTACTTCACTTGTAATACAGATATGATGTAAATTACTAAAGTAATGATTAGGGCCATACATATATCAAATGACTAATCAAGGTATATGGAAAATGTGGGATATAATAATCAGAGAGATAATAGAATGACACCTTCTTCCAACTACCTTAATGGGAAAGACCCTTGGTCAACAAGTCTTTGGTTTTCATTTTTTCACCAAGGACAATGAAGTGGCCGAGAAACATTAGGTAACAGAGATGCAAAGTCCCAGTGGTAGTAGAGGGAAGCCTTGTAGAATCTGTGGGTTGCACAGTGAAGTTATCATGTCACATATTTTAATTTGGTGCATTTTTAAGAGTCTTTGGAAGAACTCATATTGATCATCAAGCTAACAGGATTCCAGTAAAATTTCAATTGAGGAGTGATACAGGTTGGAGAGGCATTTTATAAAGAATAGTACAGAAACTTGACCCTTGCAGCAAGACATAAGGAAAGTACATGTTTAAAGCACTGGATGACACCACAGCAGGAAGATCACATGGTTTTGTTAGTATATCCTCCAGTATAATAACTCGATACAGCTGCTTTTATTGCTACTGTATTAGCATGAATACTTTTAACAGGAGGCTGACATACCCCATCATTTCCCCTCCCCATCCACCATCAGTCTGAGCATTTATAGCAGGAACATTACTGTAAAGGCAGCCAGGAAATGGAAAGGACTTGGAGAAACACGTACTGTTTGCCAGTTTTGTCTCATAGCCGTTTCACAGCAGCATTATTGATGAGAAGAGGCTTTAGAAGGAGAATATTAAAGAGAAAGCAGAACTAAGAGCTAGGGACACAGGACATTACAAACAAAGCATTTTAACACCTTTTCCCCCCTCAGCTACGGATGTAAAACAATCTATTTTTGCTGTTAAATCATCTTTCAAAACATGCCAGACTCAAAAGGGAGAGCTCAGAGCGAGAAGAATATATTCAGACCTGGGGGGGGGATGAATTAATTTTTTTCTAAAGCCCCCAAGAGAGAATGTGAAAAATGATATCTTCTGAGTGCTTGTTCAGACAAGAAAACCAGAGGCATACTACATTAAAATAAGGGTGAATACTGTCACCTATATCCAAAACCTGTTGCTTTAGAAAAAGCACACTGGTGTGTGCAGCAGTCTTTTTACATGCTCTGCATCTTTCTGCAGGCCGCCTAATTTTTCTGTGGAGTAGCCAGTAATAATTTGGGAGTGTAACATTCTCCCTACAAAGTTCATTCTTGGCAAAGACATGATAAGAAAATTTGGCCTTCTGTTATTTTTATGGGCTTTAGATTGAAAAAAAGGGGGATCATGGCCGAGTTCTTGCTGCTTTCTGCTACATGTAATGACAAGTGCTGTTATTTACATAAGTATACGTATCTTGGGTCAGGGCCCAGTTATACCATATGCTATTGAAAACACTCCTAGCATTTATCAGGACTTGAATGGGAGGGGTGAGACACATCTTGAACTAAAGACAATGTTCACTGGGAAAAACTTGCTGAACTTTCGGTTTGGCTAGAATGAGGCAGTTCTAGGCTAAAGGAGTAACATAATGATTTGTCTGCAGCCCAGATGATTCTTGGGGTTGCACTTGCAAGCAGAACAACTGAGAAATACAGTAGCAAAGGAGAATGAATGGGGCCTGCAACAGTGCCCCATGAGTAATGTGAAAGATCAGGCAAGGGGATCAGACTGCAAGAATGTCAGAGACTTGTGAAGAGAAACGGGAAAGGAAAGAGCCACAAAAGTCAACAGAAACAAGGTTTCAAGAAGAACAACAACATAGCTGACTTTTCACAAAGCTTTCTGAGAACTGGATGGGACTAAGCTCAAGTAGGGAAACCTTGGAGGTGATGCATGTCTTGTTTCATTTTAGATATCCATGTTGTGTGTGTCTGCCAAGTCAATGGAGACCAGAAATTGATTCATCTGATCCTAAAGCACACACCTGTCTTTGGTCAGCCTGATTGCTTGCGACAGTCTACTGACTGAATTGACCAGGACTTCATCGACTGGCATGGGTACATAGACACCTAGGTCACAGGTAGATGCCTACATCAATGGCATTTATAAATAGGGGCATGAATCCCACTCAGTTACCTCTTATGTATGTGCTATGTATGTGAGAGGGTCCTGTTATAAAAACAACTACTAGAGGAATTTTGACAACTCATTGTCATGTACACTGCGAAGAGAGAGGACAGGCAATATACGCAAGATTCGTGGGAACGAGAAAGTGGGAATTTGCTTGCACTAGAATACACTTAGTTCTTTACTGTCCATGAGCCTAATAAAGTATGTGGAGCTATAAATTCTGATCCTTCCCATCCTGCCATTTATTGAGTTTCTCTTGCATGTTCTCTGACACATCATTTTTGCTGAGTGAAGACAGGGAGAACCAAGAATGATGAGTATATGCATATACACACGTTCACATGTATATTGTATGTGCAGTTGTATACAAATTGCCAGCTTGATTTTCTAGGATACTTAATAGCAACAGCTGAATGATAATTTTCAAATGTCCAATTCATTTGAAAATCAAGCCACTCATTCAGGTTGCTAAGTATAATTTTAGGGCTTCTATTTTGAAATATTCACACTTCTTTTTAGGTGCCACTGAAAGAGAATGGTGTGACTATGTTTCAACTGACACATAGCAGCTCTACTGCTGTCCTCAACAGCACTAGATCAGTGCAGAAATTAGTCTTCAAAATGCACAGAAAAGGTAAGTTGATCTCATGGTCATGATTCAAATGCAGGGTTTCAGGTATCAGAGAGGTCACTCTTTTCAGGATTTTACATTATGCCCATTGCAATGATATTAGATGATACAAGTAGTATCTGCTTGTTCATGTCTTAAGCAAGAATTGGACTTCATGCAGTTACCTGAATTGGAATCTGACCAAGACACCTCTTATATGGGTGAAATGGGAACTGAGTTCTCTCAGAGCACTTTAGCTGATTTTTCTACATCCAAAAGTCTTAGAAATACTTTCTTTCAGCATATACTACTTCTGGCACTCACATGGGCCTGTGAAGGTTAATCTCAGCCAATTTATTTTTGTCTGGTTCTGCCCTGAGCAAATGGTGGCATTAGACATAAGAATAACACACAGTGCTGTGCCTCTGACAGAGGGTAAACACAATCTGTGTAATTCATTTGTGAGGAATAATAATGGGAATTTACCCAGTACCAGTAGAATCCAGGTCAGGACACTTTCAAGGTCCTGCACTGCTCCAAGACAGTACAGCTGATACTTGTCTTGTGCACACAGTGTTGATAAGGAAGACCAGTAATTTGAAGTTCCATGATAATACACTTATTTATGTTGTAGCATTTCATTGCAGAAGTAGACCCACGGAAAAGATTCCTGTCAGAGAGCAAGTAAGAACATCAGAGTCCTGCCTTTGGTTGTCAAATTTTAAAAAATGACTTAGCATGTGGACTACGTGTGTCAACAGCTTCAGAACTTAAAAGGAAATAATTTAAGTTAGCAATGGTTTTCAGCTTTCTGATCCAGAAACTTTTAAGGGATGCCTCTAAGGGATCCATAAAAGGCAGTTAAGGAAAGCAAAGCTACTGTCAGTAGTGTTCTCTTTTTAGGGGAATCACAAATTGAAAAAAGGCCTTCAGTTACCAAAAAAAGCATTTGTATTTGTATCCTTACCTAGCACACAAATCATGGAAAATAACAATGCACAAATTAGGGGTGTCCGGAGGGCAAACACAAATTTGACCAGTGTACTGTATATATTGTAAATATTTGGTGAGCAGTGAATTCCCAGGCTAAAACAAATGCTCATGTACCAACCTGTAAAAATGTATAACCTCTGTGGCTCTTTCCACTTTGTCAGATTCAATGAGAATAGGTAGCATTATCTGTGCTAGACGAAGGACCATCACGAGTCCTTCAGTGCCAGGCTCACAGGGTTAAATGCAGAAGACTGTATTCAGTCCCTCCTCAGGCAAAATTCCATTTGCTTAGCAGGAGTTTGTCTGGGTGAAGAGTTTGGGATTTGACAAGCAATGTTTATGAGTTAAACAGGAAAAGTAGCTGAAGTAGCAATCTTTGCAGCCCTTCCTAACGGACTAACAGATTTTTTCAAGCTGGAAGATTTTCTATAATCCCTCCAAGACCTTAATTTCAGGTTTACAATTACGGCTTCCAATAAACGATGGAAGTTTCTTTCAATTTACCACCTCAACCAGGTGCCTTAATGAGCTCTGCAGGAGAGCTCACACAAGTTACAACAGGAGCTGGAGGAACAGCCGCCTGCTTTAGGCACAAAACAGCTGCTTACAGATGGTTTGTGGTGAAGAACCACTCCCAAAGCCTCTCCCCAGCTAGAGGAGATTCTGCATGTCGGGGGCAAGGTTATGCTAGGTAGAACATTCCCCGTTTTCTTTCATGTCTCACTCAATGTTCCCTGCCTGCCTCCTCAGTAAGCATGGGGGGTGGGGGGGCATAGACACTTCATCTGTTATGTGTGTTGGTGGGGCTGAGATGCATGAATATGTGATCCATACTGAAAAACTGGTTTAGAAATGATGGACTGAGTAGGAGATTTTTCTCTTGCTTGGTTTTGTACTGCCTATTACAAGGGCTGGAAGACAGTTTCCTTCCTAAAATATACCTCTGTGTTTTCATGAATTTTTTTTTTAATACAGGGTTTAAGGATATTTTAATCTAGTAAACACTTATGTACAGTTTTAATTCCCGTTTGAGAAATGCTCTTTCTTCCTTTTACAGAAAAATCATGGTGTGATATTTTTCATATCCAACCTGCAAAGTGATGAGTATCTTCCCCTCTCTGTGGCTACTGGGATAGATAGTGTCTTGCTAGTCTGAAGAGGTCATTGTTTTCTGAGTTAAATAGTTCCTTTTCTTTGGTATGTGTACTGAAAAACTGAACCATGGACTGATATATGGTCTTGTGATATAGATATTTGACATTTGGAAGCAGATACCAACAATACAGACAAAATGCTTAATGCACTTCCCTTCTGTACCAAAAAGTTACTGTAGGATAAAAAGTCACTTTTTATTTGTAGCAAGTTACAATCCAGTGCAAGACACATTACTGACCATGTGGCAATAGGAAGAGCGATGTAGGCATGTATCATTTCCAACATCTGTTTGGCATGGAGCCTGGTGCTTCTGTTTGTCTTGATGAAGGGACTGTGTGAGCTTATCTGACTTTTTTTCACTATGTCAGATAGCCAATAAAAGATGCTCTTTCCTGATAAGCTTGGCTTTTTATAATAGATATACACAATGGAGGAGTTAAGATAGCATGTAAACTTGTCTTGATGAGTACTTTATTTTATGGACAATAGAATGAGGCTTCATAAAAGCAAAAGCTTTACACCCTACAACTTAATTTCTGTTTCAATCAATGGTGTTATAGCAGAAGCTTATATAAATTTTCCAAAGCAAAGAAAAACAGAGCATAACCAAGAGTTGTTTCAATTGCATACTTCAGCTGTGGGCATTAATGAAGTTATGGCCACAACAAAATCCACAAGCAGGCAGGGAGGCCAATACACTGTTTCATCACGTTAAGGATCCCCTCACTGCTTGGAACTGCCTCCTTGGGGGATTCACGTCCATACGCAAGACAGAAAGCATAATTTCCAGACATATCGTAGGTTTTCCTTGTTGCAAGATACTTTCAAGGCTACCTGCACTATCTTCTCTGGTGAAAAGGAGTGGAGTAAGGCTAAAAATTATTACTGCTTGTTCTGCTGATAATAGTTCTGTGAGGATATGAGAGGAGCAAAATATTTACAGAACTGCTTTACTCTGCCTCCTTGGCATCACAGAGCCTTAGCTTTAGGGTGAAAAGTCACAAAAATTTGTGGAACTAGGGAGTGCTCTGTTAGCCCACTGTGCCGCTTTTACATGTACCCTCCTTTTTCTTCATACTCTTACCTGGATATCCTGGGACACACTGAAGGGACCTTTGACTGGACTGTAGGGCAGCTTTACTAAGGGAGTCCTTGTTACAGCTATACACTTAGTGTTCGTGTTTTTTGTCTGAAGGGTTCTTGAGAAATTTCTAGCTTTGATCCTATTTGAACCATTAACTTTTACTGAGATATTATCTTTATCTGACACTTCACATCTCTTAAGCATGTCTGGGGAATCAGTATGCTAGAGTACAGTGATAGCACTAGGTATTAATTTGGGAACGTGAAGATTATCTCAGATGTGAAAGCACAGAAAAGTGACGCCTGCACATTCTGTACATCTGCTTTACTCCCAGTAAACAGCTGCAATGATTCACATGGCAGTGTAATCTTGCATAATTGCTTTTGAGTTGCTGGACTTTTAGAAAGCGCTTTTTCTTCACGTTCTCCTCAAATCCACTTTCTTTCTAAGTTTCCCAACTTTGATCCTGAGCTTCACATAACAAATCTGAGAGGGAAAAAAAAAAAAAACCAAACAAAAAACCTGTATGGGTATCACTGGAAATGACTGTGATTCATTATTTGCAGCTGCTGTGCTCTTGGACGTCTGCATTTGGGCAGGACTCAACACAGGACTTTCTAACAGCATCTGAATTCCCTGAATGCAATTATTCTCCCTGTAAAACTGAATCAAAATTGTTCCCTAAGGCTGTATCCTGTCACACCTAGGATTCCCTTAGGAACCCTGGACTCCCCTTGGACCACGCAAGTCTGGTTGACACTAAACAAAGATTTGGCAGTAACCGAGAGTCTTGTTGACAGTATCAGTAGTCATATAATGAAAATTGCACACCTGGGAATGATTTTGCTAAATCAAAGCTGAAGTCTGTTGATGTGGAAGCTGCTGACTTGTGTTTCTGCCTGGGGAATGAGAGATACACTGCCCCTTCTGAGGGGACAGCTAGAAGACAGTATGTTTCATATTCACTATATTTACCTATTTAAAAATATTTAGGCTAGCTAGGCCCCAGTTCTGCTAAATTTAAACCAAACTGAGACCATCATGCTCCAGTCACTTCTTTTGCTTGACCAATAGGCACGTTTTGATTACCTAGGCTGTATCTGAACCACCAGCAGAGCTAACAGGTTCTGACCTCTGTTTGCCAACTAACCAAGACACAAAGTCCCCTCTACCAATAACTTCATTAGATCAAGTTTTGATAAAAAGCTTTATTCAAAATGCATGCCTTCTGATAAGTCTAGTTTTCTGACCTGGCCTGAGAAAGTGAAGACTGGTTTTTGTTTAGCAAAACCAGTGGTAAGCATTTGTACCTTCACCATTTCTCACTAATCTCATGCTCCTGAAAGCTGCATTGTTTCCTAAGATTCAAAGGGAGAAAAACCCCAGTTGTTATGGAATCACAAGCTGATGTTAAACATAACTGTTTCACAGAAGTTCAGACATCACTTCTTCCTTGGGATGTAATTTAATGGATGGAAAGAAGGAAAGAAATATCAGAATTTAAGCAAGAATGTAGATGTCAGCAATTGTGTGTCACCATATGATGGAAGGTTGGCAAAAATATACTCCCGATGGGTTCTTCTTCCCTTGACTATATTTCCAGTAATAATGAAATGATCCAGAACTCCTTTATGGAAGATCTTATTGCCAGCTGCTTTTACACAGGGTTATAAAATTAGCTTCATGAGGATAATGTGAGGGACTTTCCTATGGATGTGTGGAGTTGCTCATAAATTTTTTATTGAGATGCATGATCAAAGAAGTGCGACATACAAAGTAATGAATGATTGAATCTCACTGAAGATGACTAAGAAAGACTTGGCAGTTAGTTCTGCCGTGCCTCAAAATTTAAAGCCTAATGGGGCATTCTCCAGCAAGGATTCATGATAGCCACACTGGATTCAAGGCTCTGTTGCCTAAGCTGACATTCTGCTCTGGCAGCAATCCCACTGCAATCTAAAACACTTTGCAGAGAAATTGTTTTCCACTGAATACTGGATCAGGCAGTACCATTTTAGTATTGCAGATAAGAGCATGAACTGGCAATACATTTTACAGACCACTGCTCCCTTTCTCCTTAGATACTCTTTATGAACTGTGAGAAAAAAAAAACACAACAACCTACCAACCTCAGTAGAATAGTTCAAGCAAATAATTCGCATTGCAGTCCTTGGTCTGGCTACTTATACAGCATACTGTATGGTACCACGTACAGTAAGATATATAAGTAGGTATTTGACAACATCTCTGGGACAACGGTCTTCAAAAGTTAGATGACCTCTTGTGATCTCCTGCTATTTCAGGACAGTCATGTATAGTAACGAAATAAGGTGAGGAGCAAGGAGCCCACTGACAGGGAACAACTCTGCTAACTTCTTATTTGCAGCAAGTGTTGGTAAAACACAATGAGACAAATCTCCAGCACAACTGCTGCATACAGAATAGTAAATGATGTATTTTTATCTTCTGCTGGAAGGCAAATTCAATGGCAAAACTATGTTATTTAACCCTTGTTCAAAGAAATAGTCTCCACACCACAGAGAAGATTTGAACAGGCTGGTGTGACATAACTCTTGATTGTGCTACATATGAGACTCACACTCAGGTCCTACATAAGGGTCTAGCTTAGGTCTAACCAGATGAAAAGCATTCTCCTCTGTGTCATGTTGTTTGGTTTTAGGGCTTGTCATTGTCATCTATCACTAGAATAGAATTTTCCGGTTAAAACCCACTGCCCAAAATTTGCTGGTGGTTTCACAGTATCGGATGTCAGCAAAATGTCCCTGAAGACACCTAGAAGTCTTCTGACTGGGTGGAAGTCATCTTTGCATATTTTCTTAGACATGGAATTATCTCAGTAAAGATGGGGACTCTCTACCTGGATACATTTCTCTGTTGGAAAAAGTCCCAGCAGGCCCAGAGGTCATAGATCCAGTATGATTTTTCCCTCCTGAACCAGAAGAGGAAGGAAGGCGAGGGGAGCAGACAAAGTGAGATTTATTTCCCAGTGCAGTAACTGGTAGCTGCCTCCTGTTGTCTAACCCACATTTGGGCCCTCGACTAGAAAGAGACTGAACGCGCTGCTATTAACTCCCTGTCAGCCACCCTACTCTGCCAAGGGACACGAAGATCTAGATGCCACAATCTGATCCCCTGTCTGTAGACGTCAGAGGGCAGACTTCCAACGAGTGAATTAACACTCATCCAAAGTTTCAGGTGAGCAAAACTGTTCGAATAGCAATTTTGGCTGCGTGAAGCCCTGCAATTGCTCTTTTGAAAAAGGCATGCAGGACCTCATCTATAGGCACAGTTCCCTCAGGCTGTGCAAATCTGTCTGTGGAGTTTCAGGACTAGCATTTCTTGCTGGGGAGGAGAAAGAGATTGCTGCTTCCAGGGCAGAGACGGAGGTCTCCATCTCAGCTGCTGACATGGCTGCTTGCTTATGGTAGCCTAGCTCTTTGACCCTTTGCATGACTTGAGTTGCGAATCCAGTTGTTTCTTTTGCATGAGCAAATAAGGTGCAAATACATGTCAGCTTGCATTGTTGTGTTGTATTCATTTCATCCATTGTTTCAGTGAAATTTGGCATATGCCCTTTCTGGAAATCAAATACACAGAAGCCTTTTGCAGCAGAGGGACAATGGGCTGGGAGAGCGAGATGCTGCCTGCCCAGGCTTGCATGGAGACCCTCCTTTCCCAGCTCGTCTGTTCTCCCCGGCTCCCTATACTCACATGTTCAGGATTCACCATGTGATTAACTGCAACCTTCATACCAGTGGTTTTCACTAATACACAAAAGTATGCAATCAGGTCTGAATGCTGACAAAATGGTGTTATTAGGAGTGCAGGGTGGTGGTATGCCATGGAACAGCATTTCTCTTAGTAGCATTTCTCCCCCTCTGCTCCACTCCTGTGAGCCCCTACCTGGAGTACTGCATTCAGCTCTGGGGTCCCCAGCACAAGAAGGACATGAACCCGTTGGAGTGAGGCCAGAGAAGGCCACAAAGATGATGAGGGGCTGGACCGCCACTGCTATGAAGACAGGCTGAGAGAGCTGGGGGTTGTTCAGCCTGGGGAAGAGAAGGCTCTGGGAAGTTATTATTGTGCCCTTTGAATACTTAAAGGGGGCTTATAAGGAAGGTGCAAAGAAATGTTTTACCAGGGCCCATAGTGACAGGACAAGGAGTGATGGTTTTAAACTGAGAGAAGGTAGACTTAGATTAGATATTAGGAAGAAATTCTTTACCGTGAGGGTGGTGAGACACTGGAACAGGTTGCCCAGAGAAGTTGTGGATGCCCCATCCCTGGAAGTGTTCAAGGCCAGGCTGGATGGGGCTTTGAGCAGCCTGGTCTAGTGAAGAATGTCCCTGGTCATGGCAGGGGGGTTGGACTAGATGATCTTTAGAGATCTCTTCCAACCCAAACCATTATGTGATTTGGTGACAAGAGCATGTGGATGAAGCTAATGGAAAAACCACACTCTCTGCCCTCAGGGCAGCTTAATAAGGAAAAGTGTATTTTAATTCTTAGAACTCTCTGCATCATACTTGGGCAAGGCACTCACTTTGCACTATTTTTTTTCATGCAAATCTGAAGGTGTTTTCATTTTGTTGGTGTTAGTCCTTGTGGGAACACTGAGATCCTGTTGGTTGCGTCTCTGGCTGGTTCTGCTAATACAGTAGAGAAAGAAGGTCTCTGTTATCTTAATTTCTTCCCATTACAGTGGTTTTAGATGTTCTTGAAATGATAAGTCTGTCTGAATTTTGACAGACAGTGTTCTGTGGTAGTTAAGGAGGTTCAGATTTAATTTGACAAAGATACTTAACTCCCTTCATGGACAGAAAGGCTAAATAGTAAGATATTTCTATACTAGAAGTAAAGCCAGTTTGGGGTTAATTACTTGATGGTCTGCAATAACTGTACTGATTAGATCTTACTCCTCAGGAACATATTTTCATCATTTCTGTTTTTAAGGATACTTAGTTTTCCCTCAAGGAAAATTAGCTCAGTGAACCAGGGCATCTTTCTCAGGGAATGTCTTCAATTTCGCAGTGAACACTGAAAATAAAATGCTACACCATAACAGCACTGACCCAGGAGAAACTGGGAATGCGTATGATTTCATTTCTGAAAGCAAGTCAGATCCAGAAGCCATCACTCAATATTTTATTCCATCTATACTCAGGGTTGAGTGTTGCCTCCCTTTGGCATTTTCCCCTTCTTTCTGTAAATACTATGCTGAAAGGCCAAACTGCTACTAATGCCACAGAGACAAATCCTCACAGTTACAGAGACACACATATCATACCAGGGTTCAAACACCAATTTAAGAAAAAAAAAGATTTTCCTGTAAAAAGTCCAGTATGGCATAACCAAATTCCACATTTTAGCTGTAACCTTCATGCTCCTAAGTCAAGAGTGAGATAAATTGTCAGATTCTGTGTTGCGATATGATTTTGTCTCCCAATCTGATAGCAAATAAAGAGTACTGTACATCAAAGTACATTGTATAGTAAGGCTGCCACTGAATTGAATGAGGGCAAGCTGCCATGCTTTATTAATGTTGCTGCTGAAACTGAAATAGAAGTATAAAAGCCGGATTCTACCCTGTGTGCTCAGTCTACCCTGGCAAGTAACATGCCAGGAGGGTAGTTCAGCCTATGGGTTTTGCTTCTGGAAGAATATTTAAACTTCAGCACCTTCTTCTCCAGAGGAAATTGCAGTAGAATCATGAGGAGATAGCAGGATGGGAAGGCCTATTTTAGCTTTCCCACAGACAACGTTGTCCCTGGAGGCTGAAGACTGCAGATGACTTATGTGGCCGTTTTCTTCTGTATGTGTGTTTCACGTATTTTATTTAACACAATTAAGGAGGAATCAGAATTTGACTTCCAGGTAAGAACGCCATGCATTCCAATTCTGGTGTGCAACATCTACTGCGCTGTAGCACAGCCTGGAAGTGTGTTTGTCACAGCCCCTGGCAGCCCTCAGACTTGGTATAGACAGCTATAGTCGCTGTGTTGCTTCCTATGTGTAAGATAAAGTTTGCCATGCAAATCCATAACATATTACAGTGACAGCTGTAGCTAAATAATGAGCAAAACCTGGTTTCTGCTTCCAATTACATTTGCACATCACTTCCTCTCTTTCCCAGGGTTTGTCAGGCTACAGCTGCAACAAGAGTCTGACCCCAAGATCTCCACTGTGGAAGATCTGCAGTGCTCTATGTTAGAGCAGAAATAGGTAATATTTCTGTTACTTCCTAGTTATAATTAGGAAGCATTTATACTAGGAAGCATCTATACTAACAGGCATCTATACCAAACACTGTTTTACTACTTCAGCTGGCAAATGCATGGCATTTTATGTTTTTACAGTTTGCATGACCGACTTTCCAACTGAGAATTGTTTTTTCAAGTTAAGCACTACAGAGGCATTGATGAGCAACTGTAAAAAGTTTACAAAAATAAGGTGTTAGTCTCCAAAAACTGCTTTAAATGCTTTGTGCATATGCTCAAGGTTATTAGTAAAAACATAGAGATGGGCCAAATCCTTGTCCCACTGAAATAAACTCCCATTACGCTCGTAAAAAGTGGTGCCGCACCGTGACTTTTATCAGGACAACTTTATCAATATTTACGTGATAAAAATACACACCAGAGAAATTTTCAAGGCATGCAGAACTCCCTGCTTTCTTCCATTAGGCCACTTAGCCTAGCTGCCGTTTTAGTGATTCTTTCTAGATAGTGTTTAGCAAGATGAAAGCAGTAGTAAGTGCACCAAGAAGAATAAAAATAGCAAATGTACAACAGTATACCAGAAAAGCTACAAAGCCAGATCAGATGCTAGCTTGAAAATTCTTTGCAAATGTTACAAAACTTAAGTGAGGACCATGAAATGGAAAAATAGAAAACTGCGAAAATAGAAATCATCGCATTTTTATAGACAGAAAAGTTAAAGCAGGGTGCTTCCTGTTTTGTTTTGGATTTGTTGGTGGTTTTTTGTTTTTTCTTTTTTTTGGGGTTTTGGTTTTTTTTTTTTTGTAATGTTGCCTGGTAAGTTGTAAAGTTTTGAGAACATTTACTTTTTTGGCAATTACAACAGTGAATTGAGGAAAAAAGTTCTGTTTTGCTGTAGAACTTTGAAGCGTGTTTGATTTCCATGATTTTTAAGAAGAAATCATTAATAAGAGGTTTTTTTTCCTGTTATAATCTGTAAATTATTTGCCTGCTTATATCTTTTCAGCAAATGTAATGTCCTTTTTAAAGAGTGCAGTGATTGCAATTACATTTACCTTACTACGCAATCAAATGTATAGTACAGTGGTGGCTGTATTATGACTCATGAAGAACAGGAGCTATTTAAATCCACTTTTTTACATTATACAAAACGAAAAGAAATGTACTAATTGCTATTAAATCCAAACACTATCTAACACTCCTTTATCAGTCCAGTTCAGCATTACGTGCCCCTCATACTCTAATGCAAATGCTTAAATCTAGTATGAATCCAGTATGAATCCAGTACTTGCTGAGCGTAGAGGCATTGGTACCAGAGCGTAGGCACCACCACCTACAGGCAGCTCTCCTGCTTGTCTGGCAGCCCCATGAAAGGAGTAGCTGACAGTAGGCCAAAAGTCACCTTTGGACATCTGGACATCATTTCTGGCTACAAAAATAATAAACTTTCTGGAGCATTTGCATGTATAATAGACGTCATTCTTCCAGTACTTGAACTATGCCTCTTCGTCTTCTTTTTGCCAAAGAGTGGGAAGCACCCTGGTAGTTCAGTTTGCCTCAGAAATGGAAGTGCTGCTGAGCACTAAACAATGAGGCTTCATTCACACAAAAATCATATTCCATTAGTGAGTCGCATCCTTTATTAAACACAGATGGTAATTTTCCTAGGGGCAATACTAACACTGAGATTAAATCCTTACTCATATACAATCCCTTCTACATTATATTAATTATTGGCATTCATCGACAGTCTGGCTTCCTGACGGGGAATATTAAGCTCTTACGAGTAATGCTTCAGCTTAGGCACTTGACATCTCAGGAAGCTATTTTGTTCTCCCAAGAGTGTTTAAACAAAGGAAACTCAAGAAGGCTTAAGCAGAAGGTATCGTGCCAGTTCTCTGTAGTAGCTGCTGGGACTAAGTTGATAGGACCCTGCACACAGATGCCTAGCAACAGTACCCCCGTATATGCTACTGCTCTCATTATGCTTGTCATTGGCTTAATTGCAACCCCTAAGCAAAATAACATTGGGTCCCAGAGAATTCAAGCATGTTCAAACAGCTACAGGTAATTAATTTGGCTGCATTAGAGTGACTTATACCAGGTGGACACTCTTATTTTAAGGCTTTGGTACAGCGTTAAGTAGATAAGACATTTTGCTAACACCAAGCCATTAGATTTATTAGTATTGTAAGATAAACAGATGGTCAATGCCCACCCCACAGTGACACCTAGGCTGGCATAGTGCTGTTGCGATGTAAAAATAACAGGGATCTTTCGGGTAGGAAAGGTCAATATAATGCAATTATACACATCAGTAAAAATCATGCCATGTTAGCCACTGTAGCATAGTGAATTCAAGTGAAAAGGACTTGTTTTTCAAGACAGCAGATTTAGCAAGAGAGACTGTAGCGATACTTTTGAATTCAAAGCCAAGTTTCAATAGTTTTGAAACCTACCATTTCCTCGTATTTATGGAAAGAATGAACATGTTACAAGAATAACCCTTTTTGGAATGATAAAATGCTTCAACGTGAATGATGCTGAGCCAAGCACGTGGAAGGGTATAGCATAACTCTGCAGATGTTAGGGTGGGATGCTGGCATACAACATACAAACACATGGTACGACCTTGTGAGCGTGAGTTTGGGATAGCTGTGAAAGGGGCAAATGGGTATGATGCGGTGTACCTAGGCAGCTAACTGGACACATGACCACCTAACACTGTTTTTGTTAAAAATTGGCACTTTCAGTCTTTGCTCTCAACCTACCCAATGTTCTTCAGAAAGTGCACGCTGCATCTCCTTGTCCTGTACAGACAGTGTGGCAGGTAAGGAGGACTCAGTGGTGGGAGCCAGTGGCTAGTGTTTCCACCAGGAGAGAATTTCCTCATGGATTTGATAACAGTCTGTCTAGACAAGGTGGCATTGGGAACGGGCTGAATATGTATCT